>NW_027279291.1:67500-89333 GCF_046629955.1 Centroberyx affinis | reverse complement strand
TACACCTGTCCTCTCCTCTCTTCTTTTCTCCTCTCCTCCCCTCCTCTCCTCTCCTCTCCTTTCCTCTCCCTCTCTCTCTCTCTCCTTCCCTCCTCTCCTCCTCTCCTCTCTCCTCTCTTCCTCTCTCCTCTCCTCTCTCCTCCTCTCCTCTCCTCTCCTCTCTCCTCCTCTCCTCTCCTCTCTCCTCCCTCTCCTCTCATCTCTCCTCTCCTCCCCTCCTCTCCTCTCCTCTCCTCTCTCCTCCTCTACTCTCCTCTCCCCTCCTCTCCTCTCTCCTCCTCTCCTCTCCTCTCCCCTCCTCTCCTCTCTCCTCTCTCCAGAGAGATCAAGAGGTCAAAGGTCACAAGAATCGTTACATCATCATAAAGTGTTGCACAAAAGTGTTGTAATTTACTTTTTTTGTGAACCCACTTTCCCTCAACCTGCCTCGTCTACTTCTACTGCAGTTAGTGATTTCCTACGTTTCCCAGAATGCATTTCGACAACCCCCAGAGAAGTCAACTTGCTGCTTTCAGGTAGCAACAGCACAGTAAGAGCAAGATGAGAGAGAGAGTTTTTCCAGTTGAGAAAAAGTGAACTTGTGCCCCTTCACTCAAACCCCCCAACCTGTCTCTCTGCTGCAATGCATGCTGGTCTCTCTCTCCTGCTCCTGTGGGTGGAGAAACTGGTCTCTCTCTCTTCTACGATGGATTTCTCCCTGTGTGATTGTTGAACGTCTCTCGGTGCCAAAATGGCGGCTCTAGAGAGAAGAAGCCCTCGCTCTTTGATTCTGAGGGACTGACACCAAAACCTATATATGGTGGATATAATGAGGACCTGAATGAACACCTCTCACCCTCCATCCACTCTTCCTCCATTGCTGTTCTTTCATCCACATCACTCATCCATCTATTCAACCCCACACACACACACACACACACACACACTCACACACACAGCAGTAGACCAGTCTAGATCAGTATCTGTGTGTGTGAGTGTGTGTGTGTGTGTGAGAGAGAGAGAGAGAGAGAGAGAGAGGAGAGAGAGAGAGAGCGAGAGAGAGAGAGAGAGTAACTATATCTAACACCGTTATCTCTTGACCCGACTGACCTCCCTCCCTCACACACACACACACACACACACACACAGTCAGTCACTCAAAGACCCACCCTTTGCCACACAGCAGCACTCCTGCCATGCAACTAATGATGTTTCCCACACACACTCACACACACACACACACACACACACACACACACACTCACACACACAAACACGTTTACTCACTTACTCTCTAACATTTTCACACATACAAACACACACACAGAGCGGCACTCCTGGCATAGAAGTAATGATGTTTCAAAGCCACAGGTCTTCAACACACACACACACACACACACACAGACACACACACAGACACACACACACACACACACACACACACACACACACCCCTGCTTGGTGTAACAAGGTTCTGCAGTAAAGCCAACCTGAGGCCACACTGACCTGTTCTCATTAATGATGACCGCTCTCTTCCTCTACTGCCCATCTCTCTTTCTCTCTCTCTCTCTCTCTCTCTCTCTCTCTCTCTCTCTCTCTCTATCTGACTCTCTCTCTGTCTCTCTCTCTCTCTCTCTCTATCTGACTCTCTCTCTGTCTCTCTCGCTCTCTATCTGACTCTCTGACTCTCTCTCTCTATCTGACTCTCTCTCTGTCTCTCTCTCTCTCTCTCTCTCTCTGTCTCTCTCTCTGTCTCTCTCTGTCTCTCTCTCTCTCTATCTGACTCTCAATTCAATTCAAAAGGGCTTTATTGGCATGGGAAACATACGTTTACATTGCCAAAGCAAGTGTGAAGTAAAAACAAAAATGTACATACAATTAAAGATATACTAGAATAAAGAAATGTGTAAACAGAGCTGTGTACATTGCAACATTGCAATCAAATATATACATAAGAGTAGGTCAAATTAACTTAAAAATACAGAAAAATTGTGCTTTTGTTGTATTTTGCTATATATATATATATATATATATATATATATATACAGATAAGTAAAGATAACTTAAAATAAAAATAGAAAAATGTGGATATTGCAGTTAAAAAATATAAATACAAACAAGTAAGAACTGTAAACACTCTCTCTCTATCTGACTCTCTCTCACTCTCTCCCTCTCTCTCTCTCTCTCCCTCTCTCTCTCTGTCTCTCTCTGTCTCTCTCGCTCTGTCTCTCTCTCTCTCTCTCTCTCTCTCTCTCTCTCTCTCTCTCTCTGTCTGACTCACTTTTTTAACTAAAACTTATGAAATGCTGCAGCAGTAAAATGTGAAATAGGCTCTGCAGTTTCTATCAGCTGGTTGAATAAACGGCTTCATGAACGTCACAAAAAATAAAATAAAAATGAAAGGAATTTTCAAGAATTAATTAGTATTGGGCAAGCTGTTATTGTTTTTTTAGTGTCAGGTAATGTTTTGTCATATTTCATGTTTTCATCTGAAGGTGAAAACAAACAAATGCACTTATATAATTATTTCATAAAGTCCAAATCCAGTTTACAGCTGCTGTGATGAGACTGAACTCTTCATCATGCCAAGCTCATGTCGTTATTTATTCAACAAATTAATTTCCTTCACTATTTATCACATCATTTCTGTGTAGAGTAAAACATTTTCTAGCACGCGCAAAAACTATGAATTGTGACATTTTGCCATTTCCAGGCAGCTTTCGTCTGATTCCTCCTCCTCCTCTTCTTCATCTTTACTTAACAAAACAGAACCTACAGAGGGAGCTCTCTGTCTCCTCTTCTTCTATTCCTCTCCCCTAACTCCTCTCTCTCTTTTATAGGCCTCTCTTCCTCTCCTACTCATCTTCCTCTTCCCTCCTCCTCTCCCCTCTCTTCCACCCTCCACTTCCTCCCCTTCCTCTCCCCCTCCTCCTTCTCCACCTCCTCTCCTCCCCCTCCTCTTCTTCCACCCTCCCTCTCCTCTTCCTCCCCCTCCACTTCCACCCTCCTCTCCCCCCTCTTCTTCCACCCTCCTCTTCCTCCCCTTCCTCTCCCCCCCTCCTCCTCCTCCACCCCCCCTCCTCTTCCTCCCCTTCCTCTCCCCCCTCCTTTTCCTCCCCCTCTTCTTCCTCCCTTTCTTCTTACACCCTCCTCTCCCCCCTCCTTTTCCACCCTCCTCTTCCTCACTTCCTCTTCCTGCCCCTCCTCTTCCTTCCTCTTCTCCCACCCTCCTCTTCCTCCCCCTCCTCTTCCACCCTCCCTCTCCTCTTCCTCCCCTTCCTCTCCCCCCTCTTCTTCCTCCCTCCTCTTTCTCCCCCTCTTCTTTCTCCCCCTCCTCTTCCTCCCTCCTCTTCCACCCTCCTCTTCCACCCTCCTCTTCCTCCCCTCCTTCCACCCTCCTCTTCCTCACTCCTCTCCCCCTTCCTTCCCCCCTCCTATTCCTCCTCCTCCTCTTCCTCCTCCTCTTCCACCCTCCTCTTCCTCCTCTTCCACACTGACCTGTTCTCATTAATGATGACCGCCTCTCTTCCTCTACTGCCCATCTCTCTTTCTCTCTCTCTGTCTCTCTCTCTCTATCTCTCTCTATCTGACTCTCTCTCTGTCTCTCTCTCTGTCTCTCTCTGTCTCCCTCCTCTTCCTCCCCCCTCCTATTCCTCCTCCTCCTCTTCCTCCCTCCTCTTCCACCCTCCTCTTCCTCCTCTTCCACCCTCCTCTTCCTCTCCCTCCTTTTCCACCCTCCTCTTCCTCCCCCTCCTCTTCCTCCTTCCTCTTCCACCCTCCTCTTCCTCCCCCTCCTCTACAACCCTTCTGTCATGTGATGTTTCTCTCCTCTCTCTCTCTCTCCTCATTGGTATTCGGAGGCAGTGTGGTGATGAAAGTGAGAAGCTCTCTCCTGACCTTGTGAATTATCCATGTATGTTTTATATCATTAGCGCCTCGTGGAATCTCCATAAAGTAAAGTCACCTTTCCAGGAATGGAGAAAAACTCATCGGAAAAAAAATCATGCTCCCGTTGATCCCTGTGGAGTTTTGACATTTTGATAAATTTTCACAATAACCTGTCAACAGTTTGGTTTGGTCCCACGGTCATGAAGTGTTTCTTAAGTGTTTGAGACAATGTTACAGTAAATGTTAATGATGTTTTTAAAAAATTGGAAATGAAAGGTTTCTGTTTCAAAGTGGTACTTATATTCATGAAGTAAGTAAGTAAGTAAAGTTTATTTTTATAGCACATTTCACAGAGCAAAGTCACAAAGTGCTTCACAGGAGTAAAATAGTTAAAATAAGACCATCAAATAGTAAGAAACAATAAAACTTAAAAACAAAGGACATAAAAACACACAGAAATACAGACACAAGAGGCTAGACAAAGGTCAGTCTGAACAGATTTTGTCTTTAGCTGCTTTTTAAAAAGTGTCAACAGAGACCACAGATCTTAAGTCCAGTGGAAGAGCGTTCCACAGTTTAGGAGCCACAATTTCAAACTCCATCACCTTTTGTTCTGAGTCTAGAGGGAGGGACGACCAGTCAGCCCTGGTCAGAAGACCGAAGTGACCTGCTGGTGATGTAGGGATGGAGTAAATCGCGGATGTACACAGGTGTCTGACCATGCAGGGCTCTATATGTGATTACAAGAACCTTAAATTGAATCCTAAACTAGATGGGAAGCCAATGTAAGGAAGCTAAGATGGGTGTTCTGGACCATGTGTAGACGGTCCAGGGATGACTTGCTGAGGCAGGTGAAAAGGGAATTACATTAGTCCAGGCGGGATGATATAAAGGCATGAATAATCATCTCCAACTCCTTTTGTTGGACGCTTTTCTCCAAAGCGGCTCAGAAAAGCAAAAATGCCCTTGAAAGTTCAGAAAATGACGGTGAAATTTAAAAAATAATGGTGCAGAAACTGAT
The DNA here is from genome assembly GCF_046629955.1 of Centroberyx affinis. Lineage (NCBI taxonomy): Eukaryota > Metazoa > Chordata > Actinopteri > Beryciformes > Berycidae > Centroberyx > Centroberyx affinis. The sequence goes on along the minus strand of NW_027279291.1, from coordinate 84,445 downwards.
TTCACCCTGTTCACAGTTTTTGTTTAGTTGTCAAATCATCATGTTTGAATGTGAATTTTGACCTCCGTGGGCCACCGTAGGAGATTCCTTAAGCTGATTCTTTCCAGCGTGTTCTTGCTGAGGAAAAGAAAAAAGAAAGCAACATGGTAAAAAACTGAACAGGAGGGTGGAGACAGACTGATGGGACAGACAGTCTTCTGTCAGGCTGCTGCCAGTTTCCAGCAGCGGGAAAGAAGTTAAAACAAATCTTAAGCCCCTTTCACACTGGACAAAAAACCCACTAACACCCACTAACATCTGGCTTTTGTCTTCAGTGTGAAAGGGTCCAATCGGCATTCATTCCCGGGTCAAATGCCTCTGCAGTAGTCACGGGTATTTATCGGCTCCAGCTCCGATCTAACCTTGCGAGGCAGCTGGATTCGCGAGATCACGATCAGAATCCATCTTGCCAGGCTTCAAGTTCTGCGTTTGTGGCCGAACCACAGTGGTGCAGACTAATCAGCGTCCTGTGAGGGCAGCTGGGGGCGGGGCTTAGGTGTGACGACATGGCGGCTCCTAAAGAGGCTAGCGTAGATGCTGTTGTAACATCAGTTATTTCTGAACTGGAGAGTATTTCTTCATTGAAAGAAGAACGGCACTGAAGGCTTTTCTGGATGAAAAAGATGTTTTTGCTCTTCTCCTGACCGGCTTCGGCAAGAGTTTGTTTATATGGTTCGTTGATCTGATTGGTTGAAGTTAGCCCGTGATAGACGGTGATAGACAGATGGTTCATCCAATCACCTGCCAAGTATTTTTTGAAAGTGCCTGCCCTTTTCCAAACAGTTTCCAAGGACGACTTCCCAGATGGTTCTGTGTAACAAACCATCTGGCATGTCAGGTTAGCTCCGATCGGCTGTGATGGAAACATGACACCCGGGTGGACGCGCTAATTTTCGCCCCTTTTCCGGCGAGATGCTCCGGACGTTGGCGCGTAAATAGCCAGGCAGGAACATTATTTATTAGGGGATGAAGCCCTCACTACCATCATAATATCACTGCTGCACCGAACACTGCATAATTCCAACCAGGGAAGAAGGGATTGTTAGAGTAAATATCCGACCGCGAGGTCCGACAGCCAGCTTCCTCTGTTGCACCCGGGAAGGTCTGGTGACGTCATTCTGCATAATAATTAGCCATGTGCTTCTGTTTGTTTGAGAAACGACAGGGGAGAGAAGAGGGTGTGAAACATTAGGAGGCCGGGCCGACTGATTGCAGGCCGTGAATCTTTCTAACTGCAGGGAGAGTGTGTATCTTCGGAGCGATGGGCGTTTGTTTTCGGGACGATGGTTCTGTCGGACAAATGGGCTTTCAGTCCAATGGGACATTTTTCGGACTATTGGGGTTTCGCGATAATGGGCCGTCGGAACAATGGCATGGCACCGTTCAGTCGCCGTTGAGTTTGAAAGAGAGACTGAAGTAAAAGATATAAAAAAGTAACCACCGTAACATTGTCACTGGCCTCCATGCTGCTTTCTACTGTTTGCTAACCCTGTTTTCCGGTGCGTTCGTGACACACCAGAAAAAAAAACAGAAAGGCAAACTCGTCTACTGGCAATGGGAAAGGAGTCAATCGCCTATTTTTAGTGGGTTTACCCACGTTTAAAAAACCTGCATATACGTGCTAATTTTGGTGTAAAAAGGGTATTAGTGGGACAAACTGAGTGTTTATTTGCTGGTATGCAATGAAAATGTGTTACTTCATAGATGAAATTGCCCCTGAAAAGGCCAAAAATGCCGTTAAACATCAAATCAAGGATTTCAGATTTGTTTTTAGACATCAGAGTAGAGAATACACTGAGATCTGACATTAGACTGTGGCAGAGCAAATCTGTTCATATTTAGAGGAAGAGATTATGGAAAATGTAAAAATTACTTGTGCTCAGAAGTAAATGAGTATTTTCCATGAGCTACTGATTTACTGGAGTCGTTTTCCATTTAGGCTGAAATGGTGCAGAGTGCTTTACAGTCCAGAGCTGAAGGACACTGACACAGGAGGTCCAGTACGGACGATGCAGGGATCAAGTCGGTGATCTTGCCGCTATCAAAAGAAGAAAATATATATTCTGCCTTTTTTTGGAGGCAGGTTGAGCTCAGTTTCATAACCGCCATGTCTCTCCGTTCAGGATAATGTCTCTTAATATTGCAGCGCTGAGCGAATGGAAGCCCACAGCCATGACAAACCTCCAGAGTACGGACATGAAACGGTTGATATGAAATATAACCCGACTGATGGGTGATGGGTAGGATTTAGGACCGCGTCGCTTTAAATGTGTGTGTGTGTGTGTGTGTGTGTGTGTGTGTGTGTGTGTTGTAGCAGTAGTATAAGCCTTAGGCGTTCATTTGACCTGTTGTCTGACCCAGCACGCTGCAGCACTTATAGACCAGACCTCTATAATAGACTGGCTGGTTCTCTCTCATGCACACGCACACACGCACACACACACACACACACACACGCACACACACACACACACACACGCACACACACACACACACACACAGAGTACAAAACACAGAGTACAAAACACACTAGAGACTCACAATTCTGCAGTTCCTCTAAGGCAGAAACACAGTGGCAGACACACTGAGGCATTTTTCCTCTCTCTCTCTCTCTCTCTCTCTCTCTCTCTCACACTCTATCTCTCTCTCTCTCTCTCTCTCCCAATCTCTCTCAAACACACACACACACACACACACACACACACACACACACCCAGTGCCCACAGGGTCAGGGCAAGTTTTATAATTCCATTCCTTGTCTCATCACCTCTGCTCCAGTGTTGATAAATGGGAACCGCCCCGAACTGCCTGACACCTGAATAATATATAGGGCACACACACACACACACACACACACACACACACACACACACACACAGAAAATACAGGCATAAACACACATGCGGACACAGAGACAGACACACACAGGCGTTTTCTCTCTCTCTCTCTTTCAGGTGTGGAATGATTTACTTCCTGTCAGTCTTTGTTACACTAGAACGCACAGCAACTGTGTGTGTGTGTGTGTGTGTGTGTGTGTGTGTCACAGAGAGATAAGTCCGTCCAAGGTTAGCAGTAATCTTTGTATTTTGGAGGGTGGCTCCCCAGCTTCCACTCTCAATTATCATTCCATCGATAGCATCTCTCTCTCTCTCTCTCTCTCTCTTCACCCCAAACTACTTTGTCTCTGTGTTCTTTTTTTTCCCACTCTCTTTTTTTTTTCAAGCTGTCCTCTCCTGTTCCCTCCTTCACTATCTCTCCGCAAATTAGTTTTAAGGAATTGATCTGGTTCCCAATCAACTTAAGGGCAGTACAGTTAAAACTCCTCACAGCTTTTTCTTTCCTTTTTTTTTTTTAAATTATCCACGGCTTCTGCACAGACGCTCTTGGCTCTCGGCTCTCGGCTCTCGGCTCTCGGCTCTCGGCCCGGCTGCAGGAGACTGAAACCCATCAGGATTAAACCCAACAAGTCCTCCAACCCATATGACCACACACACAGCGCTGGAGTGCTTTACTGGATGACGTGGCTCAATATTAATTGAGGAAGACTCTATGTTTTAAGAAAGATGATTTCATATCAAAGTGGATACAGACAACTTTTCAACTTTCCCCCCGTTGTCCCCCCTAGTGTTTCCAAGTGGTTTTGTTGTTTGCGCCGCTGTCTCAAAGACAACCGGATCACTTTCTGTTAGAGCCTAGCTCTGTGCAACAGAACAAACCATCTGTCTGCTTATCAACTCCTTGATCATAACACAATATAGTAACTTTCACCACTGCTCATTTTAGAAAGGCCACTGCAAGAAAACCTGTTCTTTGTTTAGATTATCAACCGGACAATGGATCATTTGTTTGTTTCTGGCTGCTAGCGTTAGCAACATAGCTAACATTGCTAACGCATAGAGGCATAGTTAGATGTTTGTTTTGTTTTTTGTTTCTTTTGTTCTGGCTGGTCCTGGCTTCCTTGTAGCTCCTGGTTTGTTTTCTGGCTGCTAGCGGTAGCGTTAGCAACATGGCTAACGTACCGCCAGCAGCCAGGCTACTGTCCAAAGCAAGAAACAAGCACAGTTACTGACAGCTACCTGGGAAAACCTATCCTATTCCTCTTTTGGTTGCGCAATGGATGACGCACTTCCTTTGTGCCGTAAATGGAGCCTTCATTCAGACAGAATTGCATAGTGAAAGCGAGGCTTATAGTGAACCAATCTAAACGCTGACGGTGTCATTATTCTTTAGCCATTACACTGTGCAATCAACATTTACTTCATAATGATAAGTTAAAGCAAAAAAATGTAAATATCCTCAGCCACATATTCTTGGAAATATAAAATTAAATGAGCAACTTCACATTTTACAATCACAGGCTATAAAACCTTTTCTTAACAGAGATAGTGGCGTTTGGATTCGGGTTGCGGCTGACCAGCGGCAATTTGAAATGGAATGAAGCCCACTGATGGCAGACAACCCAAAACAGGAGACGAACGCGTCCATAGCAACGTCCATAGCAACCACCATAGCAACGATAGAAAGCCTGAATGAATATTCGTAATAACTAACAAACTAAACATCATATACATTCACTGAACGAAGATTATGAAAATATAATGCACATTTCTCGCTAGAAATGTTATCAAAACGCATTTTAATGCTGAAACTATCTTAAAATATTGCATTTTACACTGAGAATAAAAGGAATGTCACATCTTAATTTTGTTTTTCATTTTTGGAAACGTGACGCCGTAGTTCACTCTAGTTTTGACACTTTCCTTTTCAGCAGCTCGTCTTCCTCTGAGAGATTCATCTGTTTCTTCCTCCTTAATGCAGTTTGAGTTTCTCTCTTCTCTGTCTGTTCAGCCATGGTGGCTATCGCTGCTCATGCTAACTACCCAGTTCTTCTTCTTTTGTTGATTCCAAACAAATCAGGAAACATAAAACGCATCACTTCCTGTGTGGCAGGAAAGAGCTTTCATGAACTAGACTGTAGGATCACTGTTGTGTTATATCAGTCAACCACAGAGAGCAGGAAAACAGAAATGTATTCATATGAAGAAGTTGCAAATTATTACTTTAAAGGCGACACAGCGGGGCTGATGGGAAATGTAGTCTTAATGTGGAGAAACACAAGAACTAACAATACTAGTGCTGTGAGATAGAGGGGACCAATCAGCTCCAACAGACTCTCACTGGTTTACAGTCATTAGACCAAGGCAGCAGTATTGATTAGACAATGCTACTATGCTAATAGCTACATGCTATTCAAATGCTACACACCCTGCTACCTCACCTTTAATCTACTGTGTCACTCATTGCACATTGGTGCTAAATCCCTAAAATATAGAATGTCAAGTTTGTTTCTCTCTCTGTCTCTTTCTCCTTTCATCTCTCCTCATGGTTTTTCATTTCTTATCTCTTTCTCCCATGTTTCTCCATCTTTCCCTCGTTTCCCTACCTCTCCCTACACTCCTCTCCTCCTCTGTATGACGGTTCTTCCTGCTCGCTCCTTCACCTCTCACTCCTTTCTATTTCACCATGTCTCCTTTCCCCCGTTCTCTCCATCCCTCTTCTCTCCCGTCTCTCCATCCCCTCTTTGCATCTTCCTCTTCACTTCTCTGTCTCTGTTTCTCTTCTCTTCTCTCCGCAGTCTCACCCCTCTCTCTTTAATCTCAGTCTACTCTTTGATTTTCAAGTTGAAAATTGTATAAAATAGAGAAAGTGCAACCTCCCTCTCCGCTCTGTCTGCCTCTCTGTCTATCTATCCGTCCTCTGTGTGTGTGTGTGAGTGTGTGTGTGTGTGTGTGTGTGTGTGTACTCTCTACACTTCAATTTTCTACTTCTAGTTCAATCTTTTGTATGATTGAAAAACTCCTTTGCTCTTCTGCTTACCAGAACATTGTTAGATCTACTCTCCCTGCTCCACTTCTGTCTGTCTGTCTGTCTGTCTGTCTGTCTGTCTCTCTCTGTCTCTCTCTCTGTCTGTCTCTCTGTCTCTCTCTCTCTCTGTCTCTCTGTCTCTCTGTCTGTCTCTCTCTCTCTCTCTCTCTGTCTCTCTCTGTCTGTCTGTCTCTGTCTCTCTCTCTCTCTCCCTCTCAAATTCAAATTCAAATTCAAATAAGCTTTATTGGCATGAATGGTAATCAACCGTTATTGCCAAAGCAGAACAATACACAATTATATATATAGTATATACATACACATACGCATACATACACGTATATACATACATACATACATACACATACATAAAATATGTTACATTTGTAAAAGAGGGTACAATTAGGCAATTAGATTCAAAGCAATTAAATGTCTTGTATTAACAAGACATTTAACGAGACTCCCTCTCTCTCTGTCTGTCTGTCTCTCTCTCTCTGTCTCTCTGTCTGTCTCTCTCTCTGTCTCTCTGTCTGTCTGCCTGTCTGTCTGTTTCTCTCTCTGTCTGTCTCTCTGTCTGTCTGTCTCTCTCTCTCTGTCTCTCTCTGTCTGTCTGTCTCTCTCTGTCACTCTGTCTCTCTCTCTCTGTCTCTCTGTCTGTCTGCCTCTCTGTCTTTCTCTCTCTGTCTCTGTCTGTCTGTCTGTCTCTGTTTGTCTGTCTCTCTGTCTCTCTCTCTGTCTCTCTCTCTGTCTGTCTGCCTCTCTCTGTCTCTCTCTCTGTCTGTCTCTCTCTGTCTCTCTGTCTGTCTCTCTGTCTGTCTGCCTCTCTGTCTCTCTCTCTGTCTGCCTGTCTGTCTCTCTGTCTGTAGCAGAGCAGGAAGGAAGTTGTTACCAAGCAGCAGAGCAGCAGGAACATCAGCAGCAGATATTCAGTCTGAACATGTGGGCTCCAGGCCGGGTTTTAGGGAGAAAAAGAGAGAAAGACAGAGAGAGAAAGACGAGGAACAGCTCTTCACTGTGCAGCAGCAAGTGATAAAAACACACCTTGATAAAATATGAAAAAATACAGAAAGCAAAGATAGAATCAACAGTTTATGCAGGTGAGATTAAAAAACACCTCAAGTGATTTATCAAAACCAGTCACTTCAACATGACAGACTGAGACTCGACCGCATCGGATTACAGAATCTAAAGGACAACAGAACCAATGTGGTGGAAAATAGTAAAACAACAATAACAGCCATAAATGACAAGGCAAATTGCAGTCAATTAAAATAGAATTAAAGCAGTAATTACAACCATTTTTTTCTTCTTACAGTTACTGGAAAAAATCAGTAACAGATTGAAGATGAAACAGAGTCATAAGGATACAAAAAAATGTAATTTTACGAACAATCGGTTTACAAATTGCTTTGAAAAAAGCAAGTGGTTATGAGTTGGAATAGAATAGAATAGAATCAAATAGAATAGAATAGAATAGAATAGTTCATACCATTGCAAAGGGAAATATTGATTGTTGTCCTGTGTAGCTCAATGGATTTGTTTGATAAATTGTCATTTATTCATTCGTGAATGTGACTACTATCACTAGTTTCCAGCAATGGGAAATAAGTTAAAATAAATCTTACTGGTACAAATTCAGTTAGTTAGTTTATTTGCCAAAATGCAATGCAAATGTATTATTTCATAGTTCAGTAAAATTGCCCCTAAAAATCAGATCAAGTCGACAAAAAACACTCTGAAAAAAAAGTTAATTTCTTACGCTGTTGCCAGAGTTTGGGGTTCTGTTCCCTGTATGAAACCTGAAGAACCAGAAACACTTCAGACAGCCGTCCATGTGTCTGTATCTGTGTTGTCTTCACTCTGTGGTCTTGTTGTCTTTTGGGATTGTTGTGTTGTCATGTTTGTTTTCTCTTCCCACCGCACAAACAAAGCTCCTCGCAGAAAATAAAGTCATTTGGGCTGAATTGACGAGAGCCCACAAGACACAATAACAAGACGACACAAATACTTTTGTAAAAGTAAGAGCCTGCGAGTTTCATTCCTCAGAAACTCGTTGCATGAGAAGGAAGGCTGTTTGATTGTGAGATGAGACGCAGATCCAAATTTCTGGGAAACACCAAAACTCCATTTGTGTCACATTTCATTTCCTTCATTCCCTCTGACTCACAGCAGAGCAGCAGAAACCTCTTTACTTCTGTCTGTCTGTAGCCGTCCTGGAGAATAGAACAGGATAGAATAGAATAGAACATTTATTCGTGTTATCTCAGTGGAAAATGTTGATTTGGGGTCATGTGTGTGTCTATGTGCCTCGATGGCACATGGTACTGAAAGACATTTTAGTTCACCAAATTGCAAAGAGTGTGATGATTCAGGCTGCGTTCACAGCCAGCAGGTTCTGATCGGTTTATCTGAACTCTGCAGTGTTTCCTCCTTCAGTTCACTCGCTTTGTCCAGGTGAGAACGATGACCTTTGACTGAAATGCAAGGGATTATGGGTAGAAGTCTGGACTGATGCTCATATTCAGCTATTTCTTCATGTGTTCTTAACTGGTGTGAACGCCAGAGAGACAGACAAGTCCATCATGCTGAGATAGTTTTAGGGAAAACTGTCCAATAAACAAGCTACTTATGACCAGTGTTGGGCAAATTACTGAAAATTAGTAATTAGTTACAGTTACTAGTTACTTCTCTCAAAAAGTAATTGAATTACTTTACCAATTACTGCATAACAAAAGTAATTAGTTACTAGGGAAAGTAACTTTTGCGTTACTTTTTAATGTCTGCTTCAATTCTCTTATTACACATAGCTATATTATTTTAGTGTTGCTGTGGCACAGTGTGACAAGACAACTGTCAAATTGTATCTATCATTGTGCCCATTATCACTATGATGAAAAGTAAGCAGTGGAACAATAAAACACAATAGATATGTTTTGATAGGCGTATTTATTGTAGCCTCACAGGCTTCAGATCAGCATTAGTTCACTGTGTGGGCGGAGTTACGCACCGGTAGCAGTGCTGCCAACTCTTTTCCAAGGAAAGCAGCTATTGGCTGCTCAGAAGGTCGCTAGAAGTCTCCAGATGATGTCATACGATAATTTGCATATCAATATATAATGCTGCACTTGTTATGCACGCCGCGGCGTAGCCCGTTTTAATATAAGTGCTGACTCCGCCCACCCGGGCCAGTTTCGGCATGCGCCGGTAACAATAACAAGTGGACCCTATCCTACAGTCCCTCTGTGGGAAGCTGTGATCATCAGACTCTCTGGATTAGACAAGCAAGCAGAGAAAACCTTTATTGCCAAATGCTTTGGGATTCAACACATTAACATTGCTTCCCATGGTCAGAAAAGTCACCAGATTTGTGACTTTTGTTTACAAGCTCTGGCTGATGAGGCTGTAAATCGGTCGGTGTGAATCTAAACAAACCAAATACAAAAATGAAACAAAGGAACTTTTTTCACTGTGGTTCAGACCAAAGAAAACCAGCTGTGGATGTGATCGCACCCTTCGCCCTGGACTTCTTTGGTTGTCCAACATGTTGTTTGGGAACCTTCCCTTCCTTTCCTTTCCTTTCCTTTCCTTTCTTTCCTTTCCTTTCCTTTCCTTTCCTTTCCTTTCCTTTCCTTTCCTTTCCTCTTTTCTCTAGCAGCCCAAACAGAGCTGAGTAGCTACTTCTGGCTGCTCTGGTTGTTGCTGTCAGCAAAGATCTGCTGCTGAAAACGACATTCAGAGAGAAATCAAATTATTGTTCTGTCTCTCCTCGAGCCCGACCCGTCTAGAGGAGTCGACATTCTACTGATGACCTAAAAAAAGCTAGAAAATAAAATGTTCTCTCTCTCTCTCTTTCTCCCCCCTCCCCAGGATGATCCCGGCCAATCACAAGTACTTCCTGCTGAGCGACCTGGCCTCGGCGCGGGACTACGAGCTGTGTGTGCTGGCGGTGTACGATGACGGCGTCACCACACTGACCGGCACCAAGCTGGTGGGCTGCGTGTCCTTCAGCACCGAGACCGAGTACGGACGCTGCCACTCCATACGAGACCAGGTGTGTGTGTGTGTGTGTGTGTGTGTGTGTGTGTGTGTGTGTGTGTGTGTACACTGAGCTCCTGGCACGCTGGCTGGCTGCTCTCTCTCTCACTGTATCTGCAGGTTGTTTTTTAACGTGTTTCCATCCAGCTGTCGGGGAAACTTTAAGTGAACTTTTGAAATGTCACAGAAACTAAAATGCAAGTCAGGTGTGTTTCCATCAGCTGGGGTGAAACTAAATAATATTACACGGCGTCCTGGAAGCTGCATCACAAACCACAACCATGACAACAAAGGAAAGAGTCTTTGAAGAGTTGATTAGTCTGGATTCATAGTGGGAAAGTTGTTGTTGTTGTTGTTGTTGTTCAGTGTCAGTTAATGTTTGGCCGTACTTCATGCTTTCTGAAGACAAAAAGAAAAGAAAATTATAGCCTAATCTTTTAAAAAGTTTATGTAACTGGTAAATTGTTTGATAGTGTTTGTTGAAAAGTTAGAGCCTAATATTAAAAAACTAATTTGTCCAATTTTTATTTTATAATAGCATATTCAGGTTGGCTGCCTGTTTACTAATTATGGCCTGTTTCAATTTTCCAAGTATAATTTGTTGAAATTGTAATGAATTAAAAAAAAAGTATGTAGATATAGTCAATTGTTTGATTTAATTCGTTATTCATTCAATAAGATAGATCTTAATGTTAATGACTGCAATCAGATATAGTCAGAATAATGGGAATACTCTGAATAATGGGAATAATCTGAATAATGGGAATAATCTGAATAACGGGAATAATCTGAATAACAAGAATAATCTGAATAACGGCAATAATCTGAATGGGAATAATCTGAATAACGGGAATAATCTGAATAACGGGAATAATCTGAATAACGGGAATAATCTGAATAACGGGAATAATCTGAATGGGAATAATCTGAATAACGGGAATAATCTGAATAACGGGAATAATCTGAATAATCTGAATAATGGGAATAATCTGAATAACGGGAATAATCATAATAATCAGCATCAGCCTGATCTCCTAGTCGTCATTCTCAAAGTCCTCTGTCCCTCCTCAGTTCCTGGGTGGGACCATGATCATCATCATCGGTGGGATCATCGTGGCCTCGGTCCTCGTCTTCATCTTCATCCTGCTGATGAAGTACAAGCTGCACAGTAACCACTATAAGCAGAAGGCCGCCGCTCGCCAGGCCAACGTCTGCTCCCAGACCAACGGAGGAGGAGGAGGAGGAGGAGGGGGAGGGGCCACCGTGCTCGCCCTGCCGCCCTCCTCCTCGTCTGGAGGCCAAGGTAACCAAGGATGGCAGGGATGATGGAGGAGGAGGAATCTGTCCTGGCAGTCTGACCCCTCCTTGTTTCTGCTCCTAGCAATCTGACCCCTCCTTGTTTCTGCTCCTAGCAATCTGACCCCTCCTTGTTTTCTGCTCCTAGCAGTCTGACCCCTCCTTGTTTTCCGTTCCTAGTCTGACCCCTCCTTGTTTTCTGCTCCTAGCAATCTGACCCCTCCTTGTTTCTGCTCCTAGCAATCTGACCCCTCCTTGTTTTCCGCTCCTAGTCTGACCCCTCTTTGTTTTCTGTTCCTAGCAATCTGACCCCTCCTTGTATTCCGCTCCTAGTCTGACCCCTCCTTGTTTCTGCTCCTAGCAATCTGACCCCTCCTTGTTTTCTGCTCTTAGTCTGACTCCTCCTTGTTTTCTGCTCCTTGCAATCTGACCCCTCCTTGTTTCTGCTCCTAGCAATCTGACCCCTCCTTGTTTTCCGCTCCTAGTCTGACCCCTCTTTGTTTTCTGTTCCTAGCAATCTGACCCCTCCTTGTATTCCGCTCCTAGTCTGACCCCTCCTTGTTTCTGCTCCTAGCAATCTGACCCCTCCTTGTTTTCCGCTCTTAGTCTGACTCCTCCTTGTTTTCTGCTCCTAGCAATCTGACCCCTCCTTGTTTTCTGTTCCTAGCAATCTGACCCCTCCTTGTTTTCCGCTCTTAGTCTGACCCCTCCTTGTTTTCCGCTCCTAGTCTGACCCCTCCTTGTTTTCTGCTCCTAGGTGGAGGCTCCAATAAAAACTCCCAACCGTCATCGTCGTTGGCAACAGAGGGAATGGGAGGGGCCTCTCTCCGAGGGACGACTGTAGTGGACTTAAACCCCGCCCATGACGACGACGCCATCTCCCAATAACACACAAGAAACTGTCAATCAAAACCACAACCACCAATCTCGAAGCCCAAACCAATACTCCAATTCCCTCCCCCTTGTTTTTGATTTGTTGCTGGTGCCTGGAGCCAAACTCCACTTTATACCGAGGATGGGCTCCTGTCATTGGTGAGTGGCTGCTGTCAGTCAAGTGCAGGGTGGGGGGCGGGGACAGGGGGAAGGAATAGCCAATGAGATGATAGAGAAGAAGTAGCACATACAGTAGTTCAGCCAACCTGTGAGAGGGGTGGTGCTCGTTCCGGTCAGGCGGTGACGTACCGGCCGGGTGGGGTTTGTGCTCGTTTGGCACCGGGACGTCCGGCAGCCGACCGGGACGTGTTAGTTAGTTTGAAGCTTTTTGAAATTGAAATTAAAATTGAAACGGAGACAGACACAGAGAGAGAAAGTGAATGACAGAGAGGACAGACAGTTGACTCAGTAAACCATGCGGACAAAGTTGCATGACTGAACACGTTTCCATTCAACATACACACTAATGGACACTCACTCACCAGCATAACACACACACACACACACACACACACATAAACAAGTACACACACAGCAGGTTGCTGCTGGTTCGTGACGTCCAAATTTTGTAACATGTCACTAATGTCTGCTGCAATATCACACGTTTCAAGTAGGGACGATAAATGAAAATTGCTGCCAATGAAGAAGTAATTTCCTGTCTAAACAAATGAAAATGACGGTGGCTGATCTGGCAGCAGCATCTTCTTTTCAGCTTTTTATTTTAGCGCTGATGGAGAATGTATAAAAGAACACATTCCTCTACAGTGGACATTTTAAACACTCTGATCACGTGTCAGTGCTCCAGATAATGTAATACTGCCATGCTGCAGACTGGTGGAGAAATGCAGCATCACCTCAGACAGGCTGCAGGAAGCTGCTGGACAGCTTGCTTAGGTCAAGAACTTGCGTTAGCGTATGTGTGTCTTGCTTGTAGTCTGTCACAGGCTTCACTGATGCATTCTGTCAACAACTTTATAGATATATGAATTCATCTGCACATCAGATGCACTTTTGTCTGAGTTCTGAAGTCGGAACGCCATCTTGCGTACCTAAGAAACAAGAAACATGGAGGTGATGAAGCATGATGTGTATTGTTTGGCAACAGGTTCATGCTAGCTATATCCCAGGTCAAATTTAGGTAGATGGGTCATATCAGAGGTGGGGACTCAAGTCACATGATTTGACATGACATGACATCACAATTTTAACTGCATGAAGAGACTTGAGACTTGACTTGACTTGGGTTCTGGTGACTTGGGACTCGACTTTGACTTGTACTCTGATGACTTGAAAAGGTTTCTAAAGTCTTGACTTGAGATCTTGTGTTTGTGTAAATGACTCAGATTGAAAGTGATGAGATTTGTTCCAGCAGACGACTGAATTTAAATTCTGTTTTCTGAATTTGTATGGAATGATTGAATTTATTGAAGTTGAAACTGGTTATAGAAATAAAACTCATGATGCTCTTACCAAGTTTTTATCCTATTAAAACCATATTGCATTGAAAAGTCCTAGATATTTAGTTTTCTTTAAGATATTAAATTGATACTGGACTCTTGATTTGTTCTGACTTGACTTGCTGTTCTACATTTAGACTTGACTTGTGCCTCAAGACTTGAGACTGACTTGGGACTTGAGCAAAGTTGACTTGGTCACAGCTCTGGGTCACACAGAGCGTAATTTGCATAGTTTCTACCCTCAACAGACAGGGCGATGTGTCACAAGTCGATCTAGAATCCAGATTTCCCTCGAATCGTTCATGCCGTACTTCCTGGTGGGAAAGTCGTATATCCGATAATCCCGTCAGCACATGAATGCACCGCTGGATTCAATTAATAACCCCGTAACCACAGAACAGCTTCTAATCTCTGTTTTGATGTGTGTGAATCCAAGTATCGCCCTCTTCTTTTTTACTTTTTTACTCTAGTACTTTTTTTGAAATTCTCAGCGTGGGTCTCCAAGCAGTTTGACGAGGAAAACAAACACACACAGGCTTTCTCACTGTATTACCCTTTATTACTCTCTCTCTCTCTCTCTCTCTCCCTCTGTCTTTATCTCTCTCTCTATCTCTCTCTACCTTGGACAAACACACTCATGTTTTGTCTCCCCCTCAATGTCTCTCTCTTTCTCTCTCTCTCTCTCTCTACCTTGTACAAACACACCCATGCTCTCTCTATCTTACTTCCTCTTGCCCCTTTCCTCCCTATCTTGCACATACACAAACATGCTTTGTCTCTCTCTCTCTCTCTCTCTCTCTCTCTCTCTCTCCCCCTCCCTCCCTACAGTCATTGGTTTGAGTTTAATGAGTTGTTTTGTTTTGAAGCTTCCTTTCTCTTCTCCACTCCTTTCATTTCAGAGTTCAAGGTCGTTTTCTTTGTCTGTTATCCTCCTCCGTAGCTTTTCTCTTTATCTTTTGATATTTGTGGTACCAATTTCACTCTCAAATTGAGATATATACGCTGTAGTGAGGTATCTATCAAAGCCCCGGAGGATTTTCTCTCACCGACACAATTTATGAGCCGTTTCTTTCTTTTTATCTGTCGGTGTGAATTGAAATATTGGAGCCGTGCGGCTGAATGGGAGAGCGTGAGACGAGCAGCTGCAGGGTCCGGGGCTCCACTCCCTGCTATAGAGCAAGGCACTAATGCTGCCAGGGTCAGAGGTTCAACTCCCTGTGGAAGTCAGAGGGAAGAGCAAGGCACTAACACCTGATTCATGCTTTCTGTGTGACTTGATGCTCACAAGCTCTGTATGAACGCAGACTAGAGTAGAAACGGTCGGTGCCGCTGCTTTCCAACTGACAGCTGACTCTGTGCTACAGGTATGGAAGACACTAATTAGTGAAAGTGTACATAATAGAGGAAATGAGTCATGAAATCAGAGCTAATTAATTTATCTACTTTGCAACTTTTCTGTTTCCTCTCAACTCCCTGTGGAGCCTAGAAACGTCTTTTTTGGAGATATTTTGACAAACCCTGTGTGGATTCGGGAGCCAATATTGTCTGTGGGTCCAAGTATTACAGGTATGAAGAGACAAATTACATATACCGTATTTCCTCTAATATTGGCCCAGGCCTTTATTTACCTCAACTGCAGAGGGTACCAGGCCTTTATTGGAAGCAGGCTTATATTAGAGACAGGCCTTTATTTCTAATTCCCTCTGTTTGATAAGTATATTTGCTCATATTTTAGTACGAAGCCTCCTTGTTTTCTGATCTGCTTCTGTTGGGGTTCGTTAGGTAGCCGTTTTTTTGTTACTGCGATGCATTACCGATAATTACGGTAATCGGCGACGGCACGCTCCAGAGACTTCCGCTGGCCGAGCCGTCTTGTGGCATACTGTCATCTTGTGGCACTTGTACGTTACTACAAACTACAGTTACATTATATAACAGGCACCAGGAGTTTACCGGTATCCACAGTTGTTTTTCCTTTGTTTTTTTCCCCGGCCTGTATTTGGGGCCGGCCTTTATTTGTTCGTGTCGACCACGGCCCTGGACATTATCGGAGACCCGGCTTTTAACTGACTACCGGCCACTATTAGAGGAAATACGGTAGGTCCAAAATCGATTAACTTATCTTTTAATGATGAAAACTCCAGTACTTTGAATACAGTGCTTTTGAAAGTTGTACTGAAGTACTTTGTGTATTTGGGATACAAATACTCAAGGTAATGTGTTGAAGGTATGTGCAACATTACACATGGAGTCGTTTCCATATGAGGTTCTGTTTTGACCTGGCTGTCATTTCTATCGAGTCCAGTGTTGCTTTGTTTTTAAAGATTATGTTTTTGGCATTTCCACCTTTTATTTAATAGTTCAAAGTCGAGAGAGAGACAGGGAAGGAGAAAGAGGGGGTTGATGTGACAAAGATCCTGGGCCAGATTCAAACTGTTTACATGGTACGTGCCTCGGCCCACTGAGCCACCGGGACGCTCCATGGTGGTGTTGTTTTTTAAAGCCATTTGGACGTTGTTGTTGTTGTCCCTCGAGGAAGAGTCCTAAAGATTACGGTCAATTCTCCATTTTGACAATAAAATACGCAGCTAAAAACCTCTTTGTTGGGCGGGACCGTGTACGTCGTTTCAAATCTCAGGGGATGCACGAGCTCACGCGTGACCCTCACACGACTCTCGGTCTCTCGGCAGTGACATCATTCTGACAGCACACACTCCACCGTGCAGACGCAGCAGGCTGTAACACCGTCTGTCTGTCAGGCTGCTGAAAACAAAATGCATGCAGTGTGTGTGCTCAGGATAAAAGCATGCACCAGGAGGCTTATGTAATGTTTATGTTCAGTGAATGAAAGTCAATAAACCTTGAGGAAACAGCTGAGCACGTCCACAAGTAAAGAAAACGCCCAGCACTGCAGCTTAATGGTTCTCACACTGCGGCCTGAGGACCCTGAGGAGCCTCAGGGAGAGTTTAGGGTCCCAGCAAACTAATTTACTAGAAATTATCTCTGAGGGAGAATGTATGAGCTTGTTATTTTCATCCTAGTTTGCGCCGCTGTTATTTCTCCACATTACAGAACAGTGTTTTTTTTTTTACCTTTTCTCTCCCACTGACTCTCATTCATTTAGCATTAGCAGTGGCTAAATTTTGCTGATGGTTTGTGTAGTGAGAGAATAAAACTATGTGACATGAATAAGAGGAATGGTCCTTTAAAGAGGCAACATGTAGCATTTTTAAACATCCATATATCATTGTTAAATTCATGTTGATACCTTGGTCTAATGGCTGTAAACCAATGAGAGCATGGTGGAGATGATTGGTCT
>NW_027279291.1:50000-65000 GCF_046629955.1 Centroberyx affinis | reverse complement strand
CTAGAATAACAGCTACAATACTGCATATAACACTACAGGTAACTGACTACAGCTGGCATATCCAAACACCAGTTACTGCATCAAGCAGGAATCAGAATATTGAACTCAAAATATTTTACCATTAACAATTAATAATAATTCAAAGGTAAATCATCACTTACATTTGTCATTTCCGCACAATCTTAAAGGCAGCGGGAACGCTGGTGACTCTCTGGATGTTGTGGGAACACAACTCTCAGACAAAGGCTGCGGTCGAATTGTCTTTTTGCTTAGGAAGGTTCCTAACTGAGTGAAATGACCCAGAAGTATCTAAATGGCAGCCATGATAAGAGCTGTTTGAATTCTCTAAATGCTAAGGAAAGGTGCTTCAATGCTTCCTTACTTAGCTCCTTTAGGATAGGATACACTGGACCATCCTTTACGAAAGGAAAGGAGATAATGTTCACGAAAAACAAACAATCACGACAGACAAGGGACGCAGATCATCATGCAAGTTACCGTTGCTTATCAAGCATTTTCCATCTTATGCCATAACTTGCTAATATGCTAATATGTTTTGAACAACATGTTAAACCCATAGGCGAACTATGAACATTATGCTGCTGTTGTAAAATGATCAAAGTGAAGTTAACGTTGTAGCGTAACCTCTGCTCAGTTTGCATTAGTTATTTCATTCTGAGCGTTGTTGTATTGCAGCCTTTAGGAATATCATTCATTCATTTGACTTCAGTCACAGATGCTGAAGCCCTTGCCTTAATAAAGGCCTGGATCAGCCAGAACTACTTCAAAGCACAATCAAGGCCTATATTCCTTTTTTATTTCAATTCCAACCTTGGTGATGAAGCAATATTTTTCACCGGGTTGTCCAGGTTTATACAGCCTGCATGAAACAACACGGTAAGAACGCATGGGGCCAAGTATCTAAGATGCTTTTAGTCGTCCATCTTCAGAACATTGTAGTTTCACACAGCAGACCCACGCCATTAACATCTGCTGTCTCATCATCACGTAGTCTAGTGTGAGTGCAGTTGGATTCTCTAAGCACTGCAGTTGTCTTTTCCTAAGTCCTTATGAATTCTCCTTCACATCTTTCTTTGACCTTTTCCATCGAGGTCAAGGAAAAGTGGTTAGGAATAGGAGTTAGGACGTATTTTTTTGACTATTCGACTGCAGCCAAAGGAAACAAACAGTGCATCAGTCCTAATTAGAGCTGCAACGATTAATCGATTAGTTGTCAACTATTAAATTAATCACCAACTATTTTGATAATTGATTAATCGGTTTGAGGAATTTTGAAAGAAAAATAAGTCAAATTTCTGATTCCAGCTTCTTAAATGTGAATATTTTCTGGTTTCTTTCCTCCTCTATGACAGTAAACTGAATATCTTTGGGTTGTGGACAAAACAAGACATTTGAGGACGTCATCTTGGGCTTTGGGAAACACTGATCCACATTTTTCACCATTTTCTGACATTTTATAGACCAAACTACTAATCGATTAATCGAGAAAATAATCGACAGATTAATCGACAATGAAAATAATCGTTAGTTGCAGCCCTAGTCCTAATCATAGACAGCTTGGCGGTGAAGTAAAGTGGTAGGTGAAAGTTCAAGTGGAAGGGTGTAGAGCAGTGTTTCCCAACCCAGTCCTCAAGGACCCCTTTTCCTGCAAGTATTGGTTCCAGCTCTACTCTTGCGCACCTGATCCAGTTAAGGTCTTAATGCTGATTGGTAGAGACGGATCTACCTGAACAGAGCAGCATGAAAGTGTGTAGGCCCCATTGGGATCAGGTGTGCAAGAGTAAAGATGGAATAAAAACTTGCAGGGGGGGGGGTCCTTGAGGACTGGGTTGGGAACCACTGGTGTAGAGGATCATGGGAAACTGAGTCCTATAGGGGTGACCCCGGGGTTACGGAGTTTCACGTCGCCTATTTTAAACTTCAGAAGTGTGTTTGGGAGTGATGACACAGCCGGTACAGCTTCATAAAAACCACCGAGTCGTTTCTGTAAAATAAAAAAAACGAAGCCGGAGTCGTTTTAATCTCCTCTGAAAAACACTCGGCCGTACGGGGGAAAGGAGGGAGAAAGAGAGATAAAAAAGGAGACAGAGAGAGGGAGAGAGACGGAGGGATTAGGGAGTTATAGTTAGCGAACGAGAGACAAAAAGAGAGAGACAGACCGATACAAAGAAAGACAAAGAGAGAGAGAGACAGAAGAGGGGGATTATGGACTTATACTTAGTGTGCGAGACAGAGGAAGAGAAGAGAGAGAGAGAGAGAGAAACAGCCAACCAAACAGATAGAGAAGTATGGATGAGTCACTGAGCCCCGAGACACAGTTATTGACAAGAAAAGACGGAGGGATAGAGGGATAGACGGATAGACAGATAGAAAATTAAAGCTCACGGAAAAGGGAGAGGTGGAGGAGGGATAGATAGAGGGATTGGGAGGAGAGAGGAGGAGGGGATTGTGGGTAAAGTAGAGGAGACGCCTGCAAATAGAAAGCTGGAGCCCAGATTTAGAGCTCTATCTATCTATCTATCTATCTATCTATCTATCTATCTGTCTATCTATCTATCTATCTATCTATCTATCTAATAATGCCATGTTTGTTGTGTTTTCTTGCTTCAGATTTACTTACATTCACAGCGCTGGAGGGAGAAGAGGAGGGAGAGGTGAGAGATCACATACACACACACACACACACACTCTCTCTCTCTCTCTCTCTCTCTCTCTCTCTCTCCCTCTCTTACACACACACACACACACACAGAAGCCATAGCAGAACAACTTCGGGTGGAGAAGAGCAGAAACATGCCGGGCATAGTTTAACAGAGAGAGAGAGAGAGAGAGAGAGAGAGAGAGAGAGAGAGAGAGGAGATGAGATGAGGAGAGAGGGAAGTAAGGAGGAAGGGAAAGAAGGAACAGAGGGATGAAGAAGGCGAATGTGAAGGAGGGAGGAAGAAGGTGGGGTGGCATAGGGAAGGAAGGAAAGGCTGGAAGAAGAGAGGAAGAAAGCGGATAGAGAGGTAAGGGAGGGAATAAAAGAGGGAGGAAGAAGGGAGGAGGAAGGGAAGGAAAAAGGGATAGGGACAGAGTGAGGGAAGGAAAGAAGGGAGGAAGGAGGTTAAAAGAAGGTGGGATACAGAGGGAGGAAGGGAAGGAGAAGGAGACATAAGGATGGAGGGAGCAAGGGAAGGAGGGAGGAAGAAGGGAGGATAGAGAGGGAGGAAGGGAAGAAGTGGGATAGAGAGAGAGGGAGGGAATTAAGTAAGGATGAGAGTTAGAGAGAGAGAGACAGGGAGAGAGAGAGGGGAAGGGAGGAAAGAGACAGGGAGAGAGAGGGGGGGAGGGAGGTAGACAGACAGAGAGAGAGAGAGAGGAAGGGAGGTAGACACAGAGCGAGAGAGAGGGGGGGGGTAGACAGAGAGAGAGAGAGAGAGAGAGAGGAAGGGAGGTAGACAGAGAGAGAGAGAGAGGGAGAGAGAGAGACAGAGAGAGAGAGACACACACACAGAGAGAGAGAGAGAGAGACAGAGAGAGAGAGAGAGAGAGAGTAAACAGCACCATCCTCTTCATTGGCTCATTACATAATGATGCACATTAGTGTCTCTACATTATGTAATCTTTCTCTTCTGCTCTTACATAAGCTTTCTCCTCTCTTCCTCCTCTAGTCTTTCCTCTTCTCCTTTCTTCTTTCTTTTCTTCCTCTCTTTTCTCCTCTCTCTCCTCTCCTCTCCTCTCCTCTCTCTCCTCTCCTCTCCTCTCTCTCCTCTCCTCTCTCCTCTCTCTCCTCTCCCCTCCTCTCCTCCTCTCCTCTCTCTCCTCTCCTCCTCTTGTCCTCTCCTCTCTCTCCTCTCCTCTCTCCTCTCTCTCCTCTCCCCTCCTCTCCTCCTCTCCTCTCTCTCCTCTCCTCCTCTTGTCCTCTCCTCTCTCTCCTCTCCTCTCTCCTCTCTCTCCTCTCCCCTCCTCTCCTCCTCTCCTCTCTCTCCTCTCCTCCTCTCCTCCATATTGTGAGCTGCAGTGTTTCAGGTTTCAGACGGCTTCATTCCAGCAGCTTGACAGGAGAAAGCTCATTTCTTAAACTGAGATGCAGGAAATGAAACAAACTGCTGAACAAATCAAATCTGCTGCAGCTCAAAACCTGAAACCTGAGAAAGTGCAGCAGGAGCCGGACCACAGCCTCAGACTCTTATATCCAAACACTAGATCATAATATTTCAATATCCTGTATGAACTGCGGCTTGTTTTTAAACGTCCCTGCCCTGGTATTATTATTTCAGTTTTTATTTCAGTCATCCCAGTATGCCGCTAAAGCCACAGAGAGTCACAGAGAGAAGGTTATTTCAGATATTGGGGTGAATACTGTAATTATTTTTCACATTCATATATGCAGCTCTGTATGTGCAGAGAGTATGGAGAAAAATGTCTCCCTTCTTGCCTGATTGAAGGGCCATCAATGGAAAAAAAAAAAAAATCATGCAACTAAAATGTGTCACACTGATAGTTACACTGCTGTATGCTTACTGGTTCATTGTATTTTAAAGGTGCATTAAGTAGACTAACCGCTATTGGCGACCAAAGAACTGCAACATCGACAGAGCTTATGGTGGCCTGTAATGGACAAACATAAAAATCACATTTTCAAAATAGAACAAGTGCTAAAGCTTTACATGGACAGTCTAATGTTGATACTCAACTATCAGGTGAGAAAAAGCAGATTGTCACTTTGGCTGCATCTCTACAGACTGTATAACCCTAAACCTAACCCTAATTAACCCTAACCCACACACTGAATATCTAAAGATTACTATTCATAATATTATGGGTATCACATGAAACTAGGTAGACTTTTTAGTGAGACATTATAGTCACTTCATACTAAGTTTCAGCATTGGAGTATCAGCATTGGACTATCCACATAAAGTGTGACTGAATGAGTTAGCTAGCTAATTAGAGCAGCGATCCAACAGAAACAGAAAATCTAGTGCAGTGATAATACAGAATCACCATGCAGCATAATACTGCTTCTGGGCTCATTTTGAATAATCGAGCTCCAGTGGCACGAACAAAGACTTGTCTCTCAGCTGTTTCTTATGAATGTATATAATTGTTAGAATGCACCATAGGCGTTTTCATCAGGATGGGGGATTTAATTTTTTTAATAATTTTATAATATAAAAATAACTTTAACTTAGCCTACATCTTCACAATGCAATGCCACCAGCTGGTTGTGGTCAGTTTTAAGCTGCTCTCAACACTCAACACAGAATCAAAACTCATAAATGGCGAGCTTCTGTCACACAGAGCCACAAGCGTCAGAGGCTAGCAGCAGCCTTGACCACGACACATTGATTGATTGACACACATACAGACAAATCAGTGTTGAATTCAGACGCGTTGTTTATGTTTTTGTAATAATGAGCGGAACAGAACATGATAAACGTCTATGTAAGCGCTGAAAACAAGTATAATACTATTATTATTATTATTATTTTAATTGTGAGGAAAACCGGGACAATTTGGCTGTGAATGTTGAAAACCGGGACATTTTAGTGTTTTACAGATATTTGTCGGGACTTGGGACACCCATCTTGAAACCATACTGCCCCCCCCCCCCCCCCCCCCTCCCTCCACCTGATGAGCAGCTGCCTGTCTGCCTCTGTCTGTCTCTCACCAGCAGCAGCAGCAGATGAGTTTAGTTTGTCTGAAGGAAGCTCGCAGCTGAAGCATCTGCTCGCTCTGCCTGGCCCCGCTTTTTAATCTCACTTGCACTTTGCACATTTTTTTTTTTTACACTATGAATTAAAGAGAATATTTTGCTCGATCTCTGAAGTCCTCGCTGATTTATTGCAGTGTGCGCCGCATTTCCCCTCATCTACATAATACTGCTTTTGCCATCTGCTTCGTTAGCGTTAGAATAAAATGTGTTGAGCAGTTGAAAATGCTTAGGGAGGGCGTCCTGGTGGGTCAGGGGGTCTAAGGCAGTGGTTCCAAACGTGGGGTCCGAGGACTACCAGGGGTCCTTGAAAAGGTTCCAGGTGGTCCCCAGCAAATTGATGAATTGTTAAACTTCATCATTAATTCGTTTATAGGAAGTTAACACGATTAGAGAATGTAGAAGAATGACTGTTTTGATCATACTCTCTCTGCCTGTACAGATAGTCATGGGATTCTGGACAAAATCATATTTGACAATAAAAATATTCTCAGATTTGGGTCCAAGAGACAAAAGTTCATCAAATGGGGATTTGTGGCTCTAATGTGGACTAAATTAGGGGTCCTAGATGTGGAAAAGAATCACTGGTACCATGTAACCACAACATCCTTGAAACTTTGTCACATCCCTCTCTCTCTCTCTTCCCAGTCTTTTCTATATAATAAATGCAAAATCTGCCCCCCAAAAAAGGAAATGCTAGGGAGGGATTGTCTCCAAAACAGAGTTCAGCCTGGAAAGTGAGTTTTGACAGCCAGAAATCTGAGCACCAACAAAGTAATCCTTGAGTCATTGTTATTAGATATATTAATGTAATTTTGTGCTATGGGACAATAAAATGTTACTTCATGCACCTTTAATTAACCAAATCAGTCACTAAATCAGTCCATCCCTCTCCTCCCCTCCTCTCTCTCTCCCAGGTGAACTCTGTTGCCCCAGAAGTGTTGTGTGCTCAGATCCTTCCAGTGAACCCCCGGTGAGATGGGATTCGACCCAGCGGACATCCCCCCCAAACCTCCCCCAGAACCAGGTGGGATGTGACCTAACGGCCCGCTGCCAGCCGGAGGAGGGCATGGACCAGAGAAACCAGCCTGCCTGTCTATATGCAACCTTACAAAAAAGTCCCCTGGCATGGAATCCCACACAGTGTCGGTCCGGTGGGGTCGGACTCTCTTGGATCTAGCTCTGGATCTGGGCTTTGAACCCTGCCGGTGATGTTCGGTGCTCGAACCCTCTGGATCTGTGGATCTGAGGACCTGAGGGAACACGGGTTTCCATCAGAGTCTTTCCCTGACTCTGATGGAAGTATTCACTCATCTGGGGCTCTGAAGGACGTCGGTTTGAATCCCTTCCTGCTTCGTATGGAATAATCTGACACGTTCCTCTGGGAATACACCGTACGGATTATTCTGGATTGGGGATCGCCCAGTTCATGACGGTTTCCCGGATTGGTCTCGGTTGTGGTTTTTTGCGTTTCTTGATGTTGGGTTGGCACCGCTCCTCTCTCTCCCTAGCATACAGTCATATGCCAAAGGATTACTACAGTATTACTACAGCATTATTACAATTTTGGGAGAACACGCAGACTTCCGCAGCACACCTATATCTCCTAGCAGTTGAAGAGAATTTACATGTTGGGCCTTGGATTGAAAATATGAGCACATTGTCAACGTCTTGTCTCAAAGCGTTAATAATAAACTGTTGAACTAAACTGAACTCTTCGGGCACTTTACTCGTCTGTTTCCATCTCTTCACCCCTCTCTCTCTTTCTCTCTATCTCTTTCTCTTTCTCTTTCTCTTTCCCCCTCTCATTCCCATGGAACTGAATAGTATACTCCAGTATTACCAATCTAACTCTTCCGGCTGCGGATGACTTAGATGATGTTGAAATTATCAGTGTGTTTGCGTCCATGGTGGATTGGTTCTCTCTATGTCGGATTATAAAAAAAAAAAAAAACTTGGGGTCCCCAGGACGGAGCCTTGAGGAACTCCCTAACACTGAACTTAAAGCACACAGTTGCGGCTCTTCGTTTGATGGTGGAAAAGGTGATTTCTGATGTTCTGTTTGATGGTAGAAAGCAACACGGACGTTCCTGTATGAAACACTGCTGACCTGGATCATGATGAGTGTTCCCACTACTAAAAACTGGCGTTGAAGATCGTAATAAGTATTAAGCGGTTTTAAAAGATGGCCAGCAGGACTTTGCGCTGTCCCGTCCCGTCCCCACCCCCCCTTCCCCTCCTCCCCTTTGCCGTTTGACAGTGTCTGTGTTTGTATGTGACATACACCTTACAGTCTTCGATGGTTTGATACCCATGATTTACTTTGAATATAACGAAACAAACAACCACAATAAGGAAAAAAAATACAACAACACGCAAAATGGGGATTTTATGCTTTCATAGATACAACTATGTGGATTTATAATGAAATAAAAAGGTATTTTTCTTGAAGAACTTGTGTGCGGTGTTATTCAGATGAGTGTGTAACATTTCGACAAAAAGCTTGATGTTTTTTATTAACTTTGTTCTCTTTTCTTCTGGACAGAACCATCATCTTTCATTTTTAAAGGCTGTTTTACGGTATTCCTGAAAGTCAGGATTCAGACCCATAACTTTGATGAAAAACCACATTATAATATAACTCCTCAGCTTCTGTTGTAACCTGAAAACTCACCTTTTCAAGAAACATGTTCAAAAACAATGTATTTTCTAACGTAACGAGTACATCTCTGTCATTTATTACATTCTTTCATTCATTCTAGGGACAAATCTTCAGTTTAAATACCTGTCTTTCTTTTTTATTCACACAGGAAGAGAATGTCAGACTGTAACTCTTTTTATCGCCCAGATCTCAACAGTTTTTCCAAGTGAAATGATCTTGATATTTTCCTCAACCTTTGATTTTTTTTTTTCTTTTCTTTGATGATCTGAAAAGTGATGGCTTCACAGAAAAATGACCCGCTTTGTTAAGTTCAACGCACAGTCGGCCGCAGGCTGCACACAGCTTTTAATTAAATACAGTTGGGTGTGATATCAGGGGGGATTATCCCCATGGCCTCGCCCTGCATCAGCATGTACCAGCAGGGATCAGCTCCCCGCCTCATGTGGAACACAGCTGAGTGTGTTGAGTCATATAATTACATTTTAGCTTTTTAGCTGGCTCCGTTATGGAGGCCGAGTTGAGTTCAGCGTCTTGCTAAAGGACGCTCTGACAGGACAGATCGGCTGGTTCCAGAGTTGAACCTGGGACCTTCCAGTCTGGTTCCAGATCTCTCCAACCACCAGTCCATCCTGCCACGCATAGATCTATGGCCTAGTCCACACCAATCCTGATTAATTTGAAAACACATGTTTATTTCTCCGTTTTGTCCGTCCATCCACACTAAGCCGGTGTTTTCCACCACCGAAAACAAAGCTTTCTGAAAACGCTCTCCCAAGTAGGGCTGTCCTGAATACCATTTTTTGGGCTTCGGAGCTTCAGTAGTAATCAACAGCGAATATTCGAAGCTTCAGCCGCAGCGGGGGCCCGACAAAGTTCACACATACTCACAGTTCCTCCTCACAAAAACACAGCGCTGAAAACATACTTAACATACATATAACTTCAATTAATAGCCCGAGAGAGAGAGAGAGAGAGAGAGAGAGAGATGGTCGAGCGAGCTAGAAAGTGAATGAAGAGAGGGAGCGGTAGTAGCGAGAAAGCCGGTGAATCAGAAATAAAACGTTATTTTCTGATTGTTTCACAGCGGTTACGTTCTAAAGCGCAGAGAGAGAGAGAGATGGAGAGCCCCGTATCAAAATACCGGTAGCCTACCTTAAAAAAAAAGATCAACAGAGAAATGTCTTTTTGCTGCTGCTTGTCCTGAGTTTTGTTCAGCAAATTTGAAACTGACAGCTTGAATTTCAGGTCGTACTTTTTTCTCTGTGCCATCATGGCGATCAGCAAATGTGACGTTTGAATGCAAGTAAAAAAAAATAAAGAAACTGCTTCGCAGCGTCAATGGCAACCGGCTTACGGATTACATATAAAATTACATTTAACAAAACGAATATCCGAATCCCAAAATTGAAAACCGAATACCTACCCAACAAACGAATATCCGAATAGTCGAATATTCAGGTCCAGCCCTACTCCCAAGTGGATCAATTTGAACGCTGACATGTTATTGTCATGTGATCTCAGGCTCATCACTGTCATGTGATCCAGCCAGGCAGAATTGGCTGTTTCAACGCCTCAAGGAGTGGTGTTGTGTTTGAAGAGCCGCCACAAACTTAGAGAAGAACAACTCTACCGTGACACTTTTTCACTTTTTGATTTAGGCATTTTTTCGGAAACTTAACACGCTAACAGACTTTGTTCTTCACGATCGCTCTGTAAATAACAACCTTTTAAAAATGCCGGTGGCAGAAAGCTGCTGCTTGGCGGAAATGGCGTAAAGCGGCCAGAACCAAACGGCTGCTCACGCCCATGGAGGAAATGATGCGTTTTTGGCGGTTCAGTGTGGACAGACTTTTCAAAAACGCTAGTGAAAATGGTAGTGTGGACGGAAAACCTTCGACACAAAAACACCATTTTCAAATGTATCTGCATTAGTGTGGACAAAGCCTTAGAAAGAAGACTGGGAAGCAGTTATCTACATAGAAGCTACAGTGGCTTGGTTATAAATGCGTATCTTCCCTGTGCAGTGTTAGGCGAGTTACTCGGAAAACATAATCAATTACTCTTAGTCTATTACTCATTTAAAAAGTAATCACATTACTTTACTAATTCCTCACCAGCAGCAGTAATTAGTTCCGCTCCTCGTTCCATTACTTTGTATCTCGTTGGCAGCAGCGGCTCCTTGTTTCTCATCTCTGTGTTTCTGTATCAGATGCTTTGATAAACTGGATGTTGTGTTTTTCTCTGTGGAAAGAGTTTTGCTGCCACACAAAGTTCACAACGGACCAGAATGTTCTTTGATCCTCAACTGAGATCAATTCAGACTAATGGGAAAACGTCCAGCTGCCGAAAGTCTGCGTCTCTCCCTCAGCCTCTATCTTTTGTTTTGCTTTTTTAGCAAGTAACAGCCTACGTAAACCGGCTCGTGCATGTCCTTAAGATACATATGAGGGAAAAAACAAACAGGGATTTGGGGGAGAAAAAAAAAACCTTAGAAAATGTCAAAGGAGAGCAAAGAAAAGGTTGAAGGGGGTTCAGGTTTCAGTGACGCAGTAACAGAGCGTTACTGGGATCAGTAACTGTAATACTGAATTTGAAATTGTAAATTGTACAATTAGAGCTCTTCACAGTCTTTACAGTACGAGTTGATTTGAATTCACACCATATACCACCAGTAACCACCAGGGGGCGCTGCTGGCTCTGTGGTTTCTCATTCATCCCCTCAGAGTCCTCGTTCCCCTGCGGTGGCTCTGCTGCAGCCTGCAGACTGGTTCAGCCAGAGGCTCTGATGAGCTGCTCACTCTGCCTGCAGTCAAGTTAATGAAAGGCCCGAGGATCATCAGTAAGAGTGAATCAGGTTCCATAATGTTCTTGCCTGTTTTTACATTGTCTTGAGCAAGTACTACATTTAAATATATATAAATATATATATATATATTTATTGTGCTGTTCTTTAAATCGCATTGGTTTGCAGTGTTTATCCATCACAAAAGGAGAGAGGATTCTTCCACTGCTTGATCTTAAAGGAAAACTCAGTGTATCATTAGGTTCGTTTGAGATGACGGCGGTTGATAAACAATTTGAAAGATGCATTACTGCCACCCACACTCACTGCTCCAACAAGCCAGAGTCAAGTTACTTATTTTTATTTTAATGTAGGCATTACAGGTGGCATTTATGGAAAATATTACATAGCGTTCTAATAAAATAATATACTGACTGCTCATGGAGTGACATCTTGGAACAGATATAAAAACTTAAGTCTCTTCATTTCAGTGTGTGATACAACTATGATGAGCCAATCAGTGCTCGGCTCGAGGCGTTTCCCATCATCCTCGGTGCTGTGCGGTCGGTGGAGAGCAGCCGCCGCGCCTCGGTCCCGCCAGGCTCCCGTGGCTCGCGCAGTCGGGTCGGCGGAGCGAGTCGGAAAAACTTTTCTAACCATCACGCAACGGACCGAGCAGCCGCTGGTCAAAACTGCACAGGACTCGCTCATCTCAAACGAGCCTGCCTCCTATATCCTGTATCCTTGTCTCGTCTCCTCTCCTCTCCTCTCCTTTTGTCTCCTGTCCTGTCCTCTCCTCTCCTCTCCTCTCTCCTCCTCCTCCTCCTCCTCCTCTCTCCTCCTCTTCCTCTCTCCTCTCCTCTCCTCTCCTCTCCTCACTCAGTCAGCTCACCTGTGCTCCACAGCTGAGCTTCATCACTCTGATCCTCCTCCAGAGTATAAAGCCTCTCCAGACAGTCTGACTTCAGTCCTCACAACCCCCCACCCCCCACCTCCTCCACCAACAGCTGTTTACAATCTGGGTGATGGTGACTGTCTTTTGCCTTCACTTTATGTCAGACTGTGATTAGAGAGAACTAAAATAGTTTATAGTTTATTAGTTTATTTAACAGGGGCCATGCACAACATCTGCAGTCTCTGGGCAGGAAGATATTAAAAAACAATACAGTACAATACAAACAATACAATACAAACAATTAAAAACAATACAATTAGCAAAGTTAACAAACAGTACATCACATATAAAACAACGTCATGGAAAACAGTTGGTTCCATACAAAGGTTTAGATCAGTGATCACATGATTGATTTGTCTTGAGCCATGTTTTAAGTGTTGTTTTAAAAATACTGAAGCTTGTGCGTTCTCTGATCTGGGAGGGAGTGGAGCTCCATTTACCTGCTGCTCCGACTGAAAATGCAGATTGTCCAAAAGTGGTTTTCCTAAATTTAGCCGATCGGTCGCCTCTGACTGATGCCCTGCTCTCCCTCGCACTGTCCCTGCAGAATAGAGACAATCTTGGTTATCAGCCTGTCAGTCCAGGAATTTAGCCGTTCCGCTGTCATGCTGTGTGATCGGTTGAACGGCGAAGTCATCCTAGGTCAGCTGACGGCACACCGGCCGAGCAAAAACAACCTGTGGAACTTAGAAATGGTGAAACGGTGAAACGGTGAAACAGTGAAACGGTGGGCGGTAACGACAGCGATGTTTTGCGTCGAAGGCTGAAGGCTGACCATCGTTCATGATTAGTGATGCACAGATATATCGGTTGAATATCGGAAATGGCCGATTTTTGCATTGTTGACTACAATCGGCTCATTGGCAGATAAGATTAAATCCATCGATGGCAGTGGCCGATACTCATTAACATATATTGTGTCACTAATCTGTTCCAAAGACGTTCAAGTTTGAATGGAAGGACAGCCTATCAGCGTGTTTATTTTAATTAAAAAAGGAATTTTTGGTTATGTGAAAGAATGTTACAATAAAAGATGTTCCTTAAATCTATATTCATTGCAAAGTATAATGAAAGGCAGAATATAGATTATTTTGGCAGGGCACAAACGGGTCAATACGAAGCAAAAAAAATAGCGGCAGGCTATCGGTATCGGCCCAACATTTCCATATCGGTGTATCCCTATTCATGATGAAACATTTTTCCCAGAGATTAAAAAAATAGCTGGGTGGGAGCATTAAGACGGACAAAATCTGCATTCACCTTAAAAGTTTTCTCTAGGTTTCAGAGGTGGAAGGTCTCTCCATCTAACAATCAGCCAGAGAGAGAGAGAGAGAGAGAGAGAGAGAGAGAGGGAGAGAGAGTCCTTCAAAACCCAAAACACCACAGACCCACCTGCGGTCCTCCTCTCTTTCTTTCAATAAAACATCTGCTCTTGTATCCCATCAGTTGGGTTTCAACTCTTTTTTTTTATTGCAGAAAAGACAGCAGATATACAGACTCCGTGTGCTTTCTCCATGTTCAGATGAACTTGTAAAAATCAGATTCAGCACCACAAAGAAAGAAAGTTATAATCATGGCGACTGCCTGATGTGGCTGAGTGATGGATGTGTTGTCATGGCGATGCACAGCTCTTTCTGCACAGTCACGTCAGGACAGGATGGCCGACCTGCACCTGTTATCTTCACATGTTAGCGGCTGGTTCGCTCTGTCGTGTCTTGATGCCGGTTCATTTGTGCTGCCGTGTCTCAGTCCGCCGTCTCCAGCTGCTGTGTCATGCTTTAGCAACACAGCTGACTGGTAGCTGTCATCATCAGCCACAGTGGCTGGTCTGCCGAGTCATGCTGAGGCGGAGATGAACGTGTTGAGGTGGCCGGTGTCAGGTGCTTCAGGTCCCAGAGGAGAAGCTGTGATGATGACAGACAGACGCTCAAACTTCTCCACAACCACAGCTTGTCAGGAATAAGAACCTGGGGCCGGATTCACCAATGTGTTCTTAAGATAGATCTTAAGAAATGATATAAGAGGAAATTTTAGGAAGTTCTTCACTCCTCACTCTTCACTTCACTCCTCACTCTTCACTTCACTCCTCACTCCTCACTCCTCACTCTTCACTTCACTCTTCACTCCTCACTCTTAAGTCTTCACTCTTCACTCTTCACTTCACTCTTCACTCCTCACTCCTCCCTCTTCACTCTTCACTCCTCCCTCCTCACTCTTCACTCCTCTCTTCACTCTTCACTCCTCACTCTTCACTTCACTCTTCACTCCTCACTCTTCACTTCACTCTTCACTACTCACTGTTCACTCCTCGCTCTTCACTCTTCACTCCTCACTCTTCACTTCACTCTTCACTACTCACTGTTCACTCTTCACTCCTCACTTCACTCCTCACTCTTCACTTCACTCTTCACTCCTCACTCTTCACTTCACTCTTCACTCCTCACTCTTCACTTCACTCTTCACTCCTCACTCTTCACTTCACTCTTCACTCTTCACTCCTCACTCTTCGCTCCTCACTCTTCACTTCACTCTTCACTACTCACTGTTCACTCCTCACTCTTCACTCCTCGCTCTTCACTCTTCACTCCTCACTCTTCACTTCACTCTTCACTACTCACTCTTCACTCTTCACTCTTCACTCCTCACTTCACTCCTCACTCTTCACTCCTCGCTCCTCACTCTTCACTCTTCACTTCACTCTTCACTCTTCACTCCTCACTCTTCACTTTACTCTTCACTACTCACTGTTCACTCTTCACTCCTCACTTCTCACTCTTCACTCTTCACTCCTCACTCTTCACTCTTCACTCTTCGCTCTTCAAAATGTAAATGTTAAACTAATATCTTGCTGGCCTCTACTGGTCACACTTGTAATGATGTAA
>NW_027279291.1:0-45000 GCF_046629955.1 Centroberyx affinis | reverse complement strand
TTAATTAGTATTCTACCTAAATGTACGTTCAGTGTTGACTGGCTTTGAATTGTATATGAATGTATATATTTTTTTAATTTCATATCAATGTAAGCTTGCATTTTTTTTTATATTCATGTATATTGATGTAATTTAGTGTATATTCATGTAATTTAATGTTTATCATGTAATGTGTTATGTACAGTATGTCAGGTGTGGAACCCAGGAAGATTAGCTGATTGCCATGGCATCAGCTAATGGGGATCCTTTAAATAAACAAATAAACAAATGAAGACATCAAAACATGTGATCTGACAGAACATGTGTTGTGGTGTAAATATCAGACTTTTCCAGACTTTTCCAAATGTTTTTGTCTAATTTCCAAACTGGGATTGAACCTGGACCGGGAAATTATCAAATTCTTTTTTTCCATACAAGTCTGACATGACTCTCCAGAAATATGTAGGAACCTTGTGAATGAAGCAAAACACACAAAACGGACACCAGGGCATCAGGTCAAAGTAAAGGATTATGGGATTGGAGAACGACCTGCAGGAGCCAACTCAAGTTTATTGTCCATTGTTTCCAGGGCAGGAAACATATTTTTCATTGTCTGTGTCGTCAGACTTGGAGGAGGTGCTGAAATGTGAGACTGCGCCTGGTTGGATTCACGTTTAATAATCCAGGAGTGATCGTGATTTACAGAGACTTCACAACAGCTACTGTAAAATGACCTGTTAGGCACAAAATCACTGTTAACGACTTATAACCTATAACCTGAACAAATGGCCTGATAACCTGGGGCCGGATTCACAAAACCTTCTTAAGTAAAAAAAATCTTCTCAAGTGCCATTTTTTTCTTAACTTTAGTCTTAAGAAAAAAAAAAAAAAAAAAAAAAAAAGGAAAAAATGCTATTCTCAAAAACAGTTCTTATATATTTTCTTAACTTTCTTATGTTTCTTCCTAAGAAAAAACTTAGGAATAAATGGTATTCTTGAAATGAAAGTTCTCAGATTTGTTGTTGATTTTTTTCTTAACTTTAAGACGGCCCTTCACCTGTCTTAAAACTCCTACAGTGAAAAGGTAAGCCTCTAATATCATATATTTAAACACATTTTAGACAAGTAGGTTATAGTTCAAAGTCTTCATAGGTTCCCCTACACCTAACATTAAGATGAACATTTATTGTAAAGCTTTATTTGGTCTAGGGCCAGGTAGGCCTCTGTCTCATGTCTGTTGGAAATAAGCTGCAAATTTTACAGTTACCAACAGCAACCAATGTTTAAATCTTTGCTCTAGTTTCCCTAAATAGGTTTTTCCCCAATTGTTTTGTAGATGGAAGCACTTTGGGTTGCCTCCTAGCCTTGTCTCCTAGCCTCCTAGCCTTGTCTCCTAGCCTTGTCTCCTAGCCTCCTAGCCTTGTCTCCTAGCCTCAACGGCAGTAAGCCTAAAGTTTATTAACCAGAATTAATTCAGGCCCTATTTTGAGAAGTTCTTAAGTAGGAAAATTAAAAGAAATCCGTAAGAAATGAGACTGTTACTAAGAAAATATTGAGGAATTGCACTTAAAAGCCTTCTTAAGAACTTCCTAAAATTTCCTCTTATGTAATTTCTTAAGATCTATCTTAAGAACACATTGGTGAATCCGGCCCCTGATGAAGCTCTTTGTACCGAAACATTGTTCCCAATAAAACCGTGGAGTGAAGTAGAGTGTGCAGGAGCTTCTTCCTTTTCAAAAAAACCCAGTGGTACAAAGAACAGAAATGTTAAATAAATCTAATTGAAAAATGTTTTAATCCACAAACTCAGTGTGAATGCAGCCTGTAACAGACTTTCCTGCCCACCATCCCCTTCACCCCATCACTCCGAATCCCCCACAGCAGTAAACACTGTGACACAACATATTATTATTTTTTTAATAATAAAGTCGTTTTATTCTCAGGATTTGGTTGTAGGAAACACGTCACATGGCCCGGTGTTACAGCAGAGGGGGTTACAGGCTGTCGGGTCAGACGGAGCGGAGCGTCTGGTCTGCTGCCCGGAGGGAAACACATTTCACCCAGTCTGTGTGAGAGTTCAGTCTGGAGGACTGGACTGTGGGGAAACACTCCCTAAGATACTGAAAAGCACATTAAGAGTAGAACAAGAAGAAGTAGAAGTAGAAGAAGAAGAGGAGGCCGTCACCCAGGTTCTAATGCACAACATCTCGTGTTCATTATCAGCACCATGACATTTAAAATATAATCAAGTACAGTTCTGCTCGGGATCAACAGGCAACACAGGATTCCTTCATGTTCCGATTTAAAAACTCCAGGCTTTTTCCTTTCCGGACATTCATTCCTTGATTTGAAGATAGATTAAGATTATTCTTTATAGTGACACATATCAGAATATGAGACAACCGGGATCTAAAAACCACAGAGGAAGTGTAGCTGTGTGTTTATCAGAAACAACAGAACAACAATATTTTTTCTCTACTTTTTGTGCAATTTTCAAACTTATCAAGATCTGGCAACCCGCAAATTCGCTTCCCCATACGTTTCCAGAAATATGTAGGAATCCTGTGCATGAAACTGAAAGTAAAGGATTGTGGGACTGGAGGGACGACCTGCAGGAGTTAGCTCAAGCTTACTGTTCATGTATTTCCAGGGCAGGAAGCTAACTTTTCACTGTCACCTGAATCCAAACTCCACCAGACAGTTTCACCATTTTACCAGCCGGACAGATCTGTAGAGCTCCACAGATCTCTGAGTACCTCAACACCTGGACCTGGTGGCCAAAGCTAATTTCCCCACCATGACACTTCCATAAATAACTGTTTTCAGCACAGATTTTGACTTTAACAATTCTCTGTCCACTGCATATACGCACACATGATCGTGAAAATAATTTAAAACCCAGAGATTTTCAGAGTTTCAGAACCATCAGTGACTGGAGAGAGAGAGAGACTACAACACAGACACACACACACCGCCATTTTGAAACAGTTTCCAGATCATTCAGAGACGTTCACATGCCCAGAGACTCCTGTTATAGCTAATCCACTTTTGGATTGATGCATTTAAACATCATGAAAGGTTCAGAGTAATACGGAGAAACCTGGTCAAGAAGATGCCTGCCTCCCATATTAAACACCTTACTGCTTTCACTTTGGGTTTTCGCGCCGTCTCGCACAGCATTATGGGTACATTTTGATGTCAATAAAACACATGACGGCGAGTGGCAACTGCAATCACTATTAACACTGGAATCACCATCTTCCCCCTGTACTGGGACTCAGTCCAGAGAATGAAAAGATGACAGACTGACAGGAGGAGCGACAGCCGGCGAGCGGGACAGGAAGTGGCCGGTGGATTAAAACGGATCCTAAACCTTCACCCGGGCGGGGACTCGGTCCGCTTCCGGCTCAGTCCGTCAGAGTTCCTGTGATATTCTCTCTATTATTTTGTTTTCCTGTCGCTGTGTGGAAATGTCTAAAGTCCAACATGAACTCTGAAGTTTGAACAAAGTCAGTTTGGTGTACTGAACCCAGCCTTGATCAGTGACAGAAATCTAAACTTAAAAAAAAAACGTTTCCATTAATCCCCTAAAAAACAAAACAACAATAACAAAATCCTTTCGTTTTGATTTCAGGCTTCTCAGCTGAGGCTCGGACCCAGACTGCCTCACAACCAGGGAGCAGGTCGGGGTTCAGTGTCTTGCTCAAGGACACTTCAACAGGACTCAAACCTGACACCTTTCAGTGACGAGGCGGCTTCTCTGACCACCAGGGGGAAAACACACACACACACACACACACACACACACACACACACTCATTCACTTAATCAAGTCTTTACAACACATTCTCTTCTCTCACTCACTCAAGTCTTTAGAACAGTGTTTCCATTTGGGTTTATGGGCCGAAAAATACAGAAAAAGGAAGGAAGCCCACCATGTCCTAGCTTAGCGCTGAGGATTCTGGGAAACCAAACCTGAAGGCCGTTTAACAAGCAGGATCACGGTCAGACAGATGACTGAGAATTACATAGAATTCTTCATTTTGATTAATTTGTCAAATTTGTTGAGGATATTGTTCTTACAGATTTGTTGCAGCAACGACCGATGAAAATCAGTCCCAAGTTATTTTATGATTTATTTAGCAGTCTGTTTGTCATCTTTTACATCACTTACATTTTCACTGACAAGCTTTTATAGAATCTGTCATGAAACCCTGTTTTTAGTTTGATAACTCTTACTGGCTTTTATTCATATTGTTTTACTGTCTTTAAAGCACTTGGGTACTGCTTTGAAAAGTACGGTACCACTTAGAATAATAATATAATGTATTATTATTACCATTACTGAGTAATCCTGCTTTTTGAACTGGCCCTCTGGAAAGCAAGAGAAATAACTTTGTATCACCGGCTGCAAGTAGCTGGTAGATCAGAAAATCAGCAGTAAACTCAACAACTTCAACTTCTTCCTCCTGCCAAACACAATTATTTTTTTGTTTATTTTTGTTGCAATAGACAAATGTAGTAGCCACAGCTAAATCCTGCCTGGGCGAATCTGGATGAGGAAACAGCCAAGCTGCCCTTGAGCAAGGCAGCAGCAGACTGGTGCTTACTGGGAATCTCCCAGTGTGAAGGGAAGCAGGAGCTTCAGTCTCCAGGGTGAATCGAGGTTAACAGTTAGCTGGTGGCTGATGCAGTTGGCTTTGGGGTTTAGTTTCAGGATTAGTACTTTTATATTCTGTTCACATGTTACAGCTTCTGTCTTCAGTCTCTCTCTCCTGCTGTTTCACTGTCGCTCGTCCAGTAAAGCCAAGTGTCCAGCGCACTCAGCAAGAAACATCAAACCAATGGCAAGAGTCCGTTCCTCCATCATCTTGTGTATCTTCATGAGTGTGTGTGTGTGTGTGTGTGTGTGTGTGTTGACACACTCACACCTCCACACAACTGCACAGTCCAGTCAGAGTGTGTGTGTGTGTGTGTGTGTGTGTGTTCCTCTGTAAGGGGATGATGTGACTTCAGCAGCTCTGTGCCAGAAACTGGCAATATAATTCACTTTAACATCTCTCCCACTTTAACTAATGCAGTTCAGTTTTAACTCTGTAGTCTGAAATGTCCTTAAGCCTTGATGCTCAGCCTCTGCTGCTTGAATCCTGTGGAACTTCTAATTCAGTGGATGCAGAGCATTTCAAAGGTTCGCTCGTGTGTGAAGCTGTGATCAGATAGGAGCTTTTCTCTGCTGCTCAAACACAAAGCTCAGCTGTGAGCGTCGCTGGTAAGAGAGACGACAAAAGGTCAAATCATTCTGGTTGTTATGCAACACAAAGTTGGTCAACAACCTGTAACCTATCAAGCAAACCTGAACTAACAAAGGGATAACGTTGTTGAAAATAAAAAAAGGCAGCGACCGCTCCGCTGTTCTTGAAGTGGAGGAAGAGTCCATTCATGACTTCCTCCTGTGGAGAACAGAGCACCGACTGTGTTTCTCATCCCATCCAACAGATAGTGTCGTTTTCCAGGAGGCATGTTCAGCTGGGAGCCCAGGCAGCGCCACAAAACGCACTGCGTCAAACAGGCCGCTATCAAACCATAGAAAAATAACTGAAAAAAAAAAAAAAACAAGGTGCAGGCACATCAAAAGCTTCCTATGTGATCACAGCCTGAAACCGCACATGTGTTTGTGCCACCAGTGTGCTTCTGGCCGTACAGCTGAGTCTCCTCTCCAGGGCAGGAGACTGTTTCTGTTTCTGTCCCTTGGCCACAGTGGCTGGAAAACGTCAAACACCCCCCCAGTCCGGTCTCCGGTCTCCGGTCTCCGGTCTCCAGCAGCCACAGCTGGCGGCCGGTTATCTGCTGACTCAGCAGCACTAACTTCACCTGCAACTCCTCGACTTGTGGCTCCTTCCCATCCTGCCCACGCTGTCTCTCTCTTTTTTTTTTTAAAAATCTACTAGTTCGTTCACCTCCGCCTCTCAAAACTGCGAGGCGGGCTGCTGCTGCGGCGCCGGCGCCTGTCCGCTGTTGGCCTTCTCCCGCAGCATGGCGAGGGCGGTGCTGGAGAAATCCCTCAGGATGTCCACCGTCTCCCGCTGCAGCGCCAGAGACTCCTGCACAAACTCCTGCTGGCTCTCCACCAGCAGCTGCACCGACTGGGCCAGCGTCTCCAGCGACTGGGACACCGAGGCCAGGAGGAGCCGGCCGGCCTGCTGCTGCTGCAGGCTCTGGGACGCCAGCTGGGCCACGTGGTCCTGGGGCCTGCCGGAGGACGCGCCGGCCGGGAGAGGGTCCGAGGAGGAGGAGGAGGCGGAGGGGCGATTCGGGGGGAGAGGTCGGTGGGAGGGAAGAGGAGGAGCGGGGAAGGAAGAGGAGGAGGAGGAGGTCGGGGGAGGAGCAACAGAGGAAGACGATGCGGTGGCGGGGTAGGCAGGAGGAAGGGGAGGGATCGAGGAAGAAGAGGAGGAGGAGGGTGCCGGGTGAGAGGTAGAATCGTTGGCGGCCAAAGATGTTGAGGAAGAGGAGGGGAGAGGGGAGGCTGGGCGAGGGGGGAACGAGGAGGAGGAGGGGGGAGCGGCGGGGGCGGAGGAGGCGTCGGTGTTGGAGGGGGACTGTGACTGAGGAGGAGGAGGAGGAGGAGGAGCAGGGGGGGCGACAGAGGAGGAGGAGGAGGAGGCGGCGGCGGCAGCGGGGTCTGAGTTGGAGGTGGAGGGGGCGGGGCCAGCGGGGGGCGGGGGCTTGGAGGAGGAGGAGGCGTGGCCCTGGCTGCCGCTGTGGTTGCGGGAGTAGGTGTGGACGGGCCGGGTCCTCAGCAGGGCGTCGTCGGGCAGAGGGTCCAGGGGCACGGAGGCCGGCGTGGGGAAGGAGGCGCGGTACGCAAACATCGAGTCTTCGTCATCGTCGTCATCGTCGAAGTCCATGGTGTGGTCTGCAACACAAACAGCTCAGGGGTAAAGCTCTCCATCCAAATACTGTCACTGTCACTTTGTAATGACATTTTGAAATTGTTGTTTACATTCTAGCAGCCCCCTCCTTTCCTCTCCTCCTCTCCTCTCCTGTCCTCTCCTTGTCTCCTCTCCTCCTCTCCTTGTCTCCTCTCCTAATCTCCTCTCCTTGTCTCCTTTCCTTTCCTCTCCTTGTCTTCTCATCTCCTCTCCTTTCCTCTCATCTCCTCTCCTTTCCTTGTCTCCTGTCCTCTCTCCTCTCCTTGTCTCCTCTCCTTTCCTCTCATCTCCTCTCCTCTCTCATCTCCTTGTCTCCTCTCCTTGTCTCCTCTCTTCGTCTCCTCTCCTCTCCTTATCTCCTGTCCTCTCCTCTCTTCTCCTTGTCTCCTCTCCTCCTCTCCTTGTCTCCTCTCCTCTCCTTTTGTCTCCTGTCCTCTCCTCTCCTCTCCTCTCCTCTCCTTTCCTCCTCTCCTCTCCTCTCCTCTCCTCCATGGTGGGACACACAAACACACCAACCGCTCTCCAATTATAGCAGTGGGATTTCTTGATATTTATAGAAATCTTTTCAAATATCACTGCAGGAAGGAATCTTATTTTGTTTATTTTAAAAGCTCTTTTCTACCTTTTATGCCTCAGCTCTTATTTGTTTCCCTAGCAAAACTAGGAATTATTTCAGATTCTGATCTAAATTTGAAACCTCATGTTAGCAATGTTACTAGATTCACTTTTTCCCACCTAAAAACACATGGCTAAAGCGTGGGGTTTTATCTCTCAGTCATGTGTGCTGTCTGAAAAGTTTTCTCAGAACTAGTGGACAAACGAGAATAAGAAACAGGAGAAAAGAAACATCACCAACTAGCTGCCTGGTTACCGTTAGAGTTAGCAACAAACAACCCACAGCAAGCTGAGCTTTATGGGGATTTTCAGCACGGCTGGAACACGGCTGACCAATCAGATCTCTTGGCTGAACCTGGCTGTTGTATAAAACTAGATTCTCACCTCCATCTTCAGCCAGGTCATACTCGAAGTCAGGAGAGGAGTGGAAAGGATCGCCTATAAAACAGCAGCAGCATCACATCACCATGCAGGGCTCAGTGCGGTTGCAAATACTGTGATACCAGTAATTCTTACAATACTACAAACTTGATGCAACTTCTAAAACAGTAACCCCCCCCATACCTTGAATTTCTTGAATGAAAGCATATTTTGTTAAGATTAGATCCGACCAAGTCATTTTCTCTGTAACATTTGTGAAAGTATCTTGCTTTTCTGATTGGATCGGACCACGGACTCCCTGATGTCCTCATAAATACGTAAACAGACAAACACACACATGTATACAAATATTAAATGCACAATATGTAATTTTCTGCCGCTAGGGGGTCTCTCAATCAAAACAATAACAAAAGACGGAGTTTGATAACGTCGTGAAGTAGCGTGGGATCATGGGAGTTGTTGTCTTCATTGTTAAATTGCCGTTTTATTTTTAGGTTAGGATTCCTTCAGTGTTCATCGTTCAGGAGGTTTTTTACCGGGAGCCGAATTATCCGCAGAGGTCTCCTCCTCTCCAAAACAAATGGACCCGGTGATTAAAACCGGTAAAAACACTGAATAAAGCAGCTTCACGTTAAAAAACAGTGTTTCTCTGATGCTGTTCGGCAGACACAGGACGTCCGGAGGAGCTGTGAGCCGAGCTGCCGCTAACGTTCACTCAGCTCGTTTCTCTGAGAACTTCAGATCCAGACGTCCGATGACTAAAATCCTTCCATCCAGTTAAAAACGACCAAAATCTAAAAAGTGTATTGTAAAAATGTGGCTTAAAACTGGATAAAAAGTCAATTTATGGGAGGTGAAGGAGGAGGTAAAGGAGGAGGTAAAGGGGATCTGACGCCATTGACAGGCGACCAAATGAAACAGACGGTTACCTTGATTAAAATAACGGGTTTCTCTAGGTTTGAAAATTGTTGGAAACATTTGGGATAATGTAAGAACACAACTCAACAAAATATATAACATAGGTCTAGTCGTTTTTAGATATTTTAATGCGGAAAAGTTACATATTGGGCCTTTAAATAAATACATGCATATATACACATTCATAAATGCTGGAAAAGGGGGATAAAACCGGAGAAACAATCTTAAGAGTCTACCATTTTGAAACTTTTACCTTTCACCATAAAGTGGTGCAGCAACAGGATGGGAAAAAGAAAATAAAACTTCCTCTGGCTGCAGTTAGTCTGCTCTACCAGCCACTTTGGCAGGGAACTGAATATCATCATCATCATCATCATCATAAATACTGTA
This sequence comes from Centroberyx affinis, assembly GCF_046629955.1. Classification (NCBI taxonomy): domain Eukaryota; kingdom Metazoa; phylum Chordata; class Actinopteri; order Beryciformes; family Berycidae; genus Centroberyx; species Centroberyx affinis. Next base: position 35,785 of record NW_027279291.1, on the reverse strand, counting down.
CGCTTCTACCAGTCTGGTTTCTTACCGCTGAGGTCTTTGTCCGGCGAGGAGAGAGGCGACAGGTCGAAGGAGGCTCCTCCGGGCAGGGGGAGGGGGTTGGTGTCCGTTATGTTGAGGTAGGAGTAGGGGGGAGGAGGCGGGCCTTTACGCCGCCGCTTGGTCAGGTCGCCCACGTCTTCGCCAAAGTCCAGATCGCTGTCGCCGTCGCCGTCTGGGGACAGAGACACAGAAAAAAAACAAAACCAAGTCAGTTAGTGGAGGAGAGACGAAGGAAGGGGGACTTTCTATCGGTCCGTCTCTCTTCCTCCTTCCCCCTCCATGTTCTCTCTCTTTTGTAAGCCCCTCAGCGTTTTTAGGTTGTTTTTTTTTTATTAGTAGACTTTAGCACTGCTTCTATCACTTTGCTTCTGTTATATCACTGAATCTCTCCCTCTCTCTCTCTCTCACTTTGCTTCTATGTTTTATCACTGAATCTCTCTCTCTCTCACTTTGCTTCTATGTTTTATCACTGAATCTCTCTCTCTCTCACTTTGCTTCTATGCTTTATCACTGAATCTCTCTCTCTTTGCTTCTATGTTTTATCACTGAATCTCTCTCTCTTTGCTTCTATGCTTTATCACTGAATCTCTCTCTCACTTTGCTTCTATGTTTTATCACTGAATCTCTCTCTCTTTGCTTCTATGCTTTATCACTGAATCTCTCTCTCTTTGCTTCTATGTTTTATCACTGAATCTCTCTCTCTTTGCTTCTATGCTTTATCACTGAATCTCTCTCTCTTTGCTTCTATGTTTTATCACTGAATCTCTCTCTCTTTGCTTCTATGCTTTATCACTGAATCTCTCTCTCTTTGCTTCTATGTTTTATCACTGAATCTCTCTCTCACTTTGCTTCTATGCTTTATCACTGAATCTCTCTCTCTTTGCTTCTATGTTTTATCACTGAATCTCTCTCTCTTTGCTTCTATGCTTTATCACTGAATCTCTCTCTCACTTTGCTTCTGTTTTATCACTGAATCTCTCTCTCTCTCTGCTTCTATGTTTTATCACTGAATCTCTCTCTCTCTTTGCTTCTATGTTTTATCACTGAATCTCTCTCTCTTTGCTTCTATGTTTTATCACTGAATCTCTCTCTCTTTGCTTCTATGTTTTATCACTGAATCTCTCTCTCTTTGCTTCTATGCTTTATCACTGAATCTCTCTCTCACTTTGCTTCTATGTTTTATCACTGAATCTCTCTCTCTGCTTCTATGTTTTATCACTGAATCTCTCTCTCTCTTTGCTTCTATGTTTTATCACTGAATCTCTCTCTCTTTGCTTCTATGCTTTATCACTGAATCTCTCTCTCACTTTGCTTCTATGTTTTATCACTGAATCTCTCTCTCTCTCTGCTTCTATGTTTTATCACTGAATCTCTCTCTCACTTTGCTTCTATGCTTTATCACTGAATCTCTCTCTCACTTTGCTTCTATGCTTTATCACTGAATCTCTCTCTCTTTGCTTCTATGCTTTATCACTGAATCTCTCTCTCACTTTGCTTCTATGCTTTATCACTGAATCTCTCTCTCACTTTGCTTCTATGCTTTATCACTGAATCTCTCTCTCTCTCTGCTTCTATGTTTTATCACTGAATCTCTCTCTCACTTTGCTTCTATGTTTTATCACTGAATCTCTCTCTCTCTCTCACTTTGCTTCTGTTTTATCACTGAATCTCTCTCTCTCTCTTTGCTTCTGTTTTATCACTGAATCTCTCTCTCTCACTTTGCTTCTATGTTTTATCACTGAATCTCTCTCTCTCACTTTGCTTCTATGTTTTATCACTGAATCTCTCTCTCTCACTTTGCTTCTATGCTTTATCACTGAATCTCTCTCTCACTTTGCTTCTATGTTTTATCACTGAATCTCTCTCTCTCTCTCTCTCTCACTTTGCTTCTATGCTTTATCACTGAATCTCTCTCTCTCTCTTTGCTTCTATGCTTTATCACTGAATCTCTCTCTCACTTTGCTTCTATGTTTTATCACTGAATCTCTCTCTCTCTCTCTCTCTCACTTTGCTTCTATGCTTTATCACTGAATCTCTCTCTCTCTCTTTGCTTCTATGCTTTATCACTGAATCTCTCTCTCACTTTGCTTCTATGTTTTATCACTGAATCTCTCTCTCTCTCACTTTGCTTCTATGTTTTATCACTGAATCTCTCTCTCTTTGCTTCTATGCTTTATCACTGAATCTCTCTCTCTCACTTTGCTTCTGTTTTATCACTGAATCTCTCTCTCTCACTTTGCTTCTATGTTTTATCACTGAATCTCTCTCTCTCACTTTGCTTCTGTTTATCACTGAATCTCTTCTCACTTTGCTTCTGTTTTATCACTGAATCTCTCTCTCTCACTTTGCTTCTGTTTTATCACTGAATCTCTCTCTCTCACTTTGCTTCTGTTTTATCACTGAATCTCTCTCTCTCTCTCACTTTGCTTCTGTTTTATCACTGAATCTCTCTCTCTCACTTTGCTTCTATGCTTTATCACTGAATCTCTCTCTCTCTCTTTGCTTCTATGTTTTATCACTGAATCTCTCTCTCTCTCTGCTTCTATGTTTTATCACTGAATCTCTCTCTCTCTTTGCTTCTATGTTTTATCACTGAATCTCTCTCTCTCTCTGCTTCTGTTTTATCACTGAATCTCTCTCTCTCTCTTTGCTTCTATGCTTTATCACTGAATCTCTCTCTCTCTCTGCTTCTATGTTTTATCACTGAATCTCTCTCTCTCTCTTTGCTTCTATGCTTTATCACTGAATCTCTCTCTCTCTCTGCTTCTATGTTTTATCACTGAATCTCTCTCTCTCTCTTTGCTTCTATGTTTTATCACTGAATCTCTCTCTCTCTCTTTGCTTCTATGCTTTATCACTGAATCTCTCTCTCACTTTGCTTCTATGTTTTATCACTGAATCTCTCTCTCTTTGCTTCTATGTTTTATCACTGAATCTCTCTCTCTCTGCTTCTATGTTTTATCACTGAATCTCTCTCTCTCTCTCACTTTGCTTCTATGTTTTATCACTGAATCTCTCTCTCTCACTTTGCTTCTATGTTTTATCACTGACTCTCTCTCTCTCACTTTGCTTCTATGTTTTATCACTGACTCTCTCTCTCTCACTTTGCTTCTATGTTTTATCACTGAATCTCTCTCTCTCTCACTTTGCTTCTATGTTTTATCACTGAATCTCTCTCTCTCTTTGCTTCTGTTTTATCACTGAATCTCTCTCTCTCTCTCTCTCTCTCTGCACTGCCCCATGACCTCTGGCCCCTCTGACATGTGGACATGGATGTGAAACTCAGAGGAAGGTGCAAAGAAGCAAATTTACTAATCACACTATGAGGGAAATGACAACTCAAGGCCAATTTCCACCTGGACCCTATTTTACCATCACACCAATAGATTCATGCCAAAATCGTGTCACTTGCTTCAATATAGAGATACTTGCATCTTTCTTGCCTGTGTGCAGCTCCCCAATACAGTTCTATATCTAAATCATATATCTAAATCAATACAAGGAAGTTTAAGTATTATTGTGAAAATGTAACCTTAACTCAAGATCTTCTTAACTTACTCCCACAATCCCCTTCTTGTATTCATCAACTGTAACTCAGCAGCATGGACATGCCGTGGGACTGGACAGAACCTGTGGTTGTCTTTAATCTCATCCGGTTGTCATCAGTAATATTTTGTGCACGTTCCTCTCTGTACATCCACTCCAGGGTTTTTCCTGCCTAGGGAACTTTTAGCAGCTACCAAAGCAGCTATTTTCCTCTAGCGCCAAATCGAAAAATCAAGGAACTGAAAAACAAACAGAAAAAAAGAAAATAAATAAATAAAAAAAAATCCATCATTTTGACTCATTTGACTTCTGGTGCAATGCGGCCATGTGACCAGCAGAGGGCGCGTCAACAACAAATCTAAGAAACGTCAGCAGTCGTCTCATTAGCTGCACAGGCCGGACTTCCAATGGAGCTCAACAACAACTTTCCTGACCTGAACTTTAAGTCTCAGAAGCAACATGGACAACTCCAGCTGTTTCAGACAAAGCATCTGGCAACAAATTCAGGGTGAAAAAGTCATGCAACGTCTTGAATTTGACCGCCTGTATTCAAGGCCTCAAAAGTCTGAATACTGTTAAATATTGCCTTCAAGTCTTTCCAGAGGTCTTAAAAATGTCATGTAGATTCACACTCTGATAGGACACTTTCTTTCCATTTTCACATTAATTTCAGTGTCTTATATTTCATTCTACTTAGCAATCTAACTGAAAAGACACAGAGACACAGAAATTGGAAAAATGGCTGATGCCACCAATATGCCCCCCCCCCCACCCCCCTCCTCTGTTTACCTCCTCCAGGACTCATCAGTAGTATCTTGTGGACCATCCTCTCCACGGGCCCCAGGTTCTTCTTCCTCAGGCTGGAGCCGTTGGGGCCCCTGAGGGCCACCATGCGCCGCTTCCCGTCACACTTCAGGTCCGCCCACTTCTTCATGATCTGACGCACCTGAGAGAGAGAGACAGAGAGAGGATACCCAGCCTTTACATTTAGCCACTACTACCACCACTGTTTCTACTAAGACAAGATAAGATAGCACTTTATTCAGGGTTCCCACACATTTTCAATTAAAAAATTCCATACTTTTTCCAGACCTTGATTTGTCTGGTGTTCAATATGATTTACGCAGATAGACATCTTGCTCCTGCTAACTAGGTCATATCACTGTATAGATGAAGATTGTTCTTCACAGCGACAAATATCAGAATATGTGAGATGATTGGCAGGGTTCCTACACGGTTTCCATTTTAAAATTCCAGATTTTTCCCAGACCCTATGTTCTTGACTGGATTTGATTTTGGTGGGTATTTGATATAATGCATGCTGACAGCGGCTGGGTAATAAGAGCGTCCCTCTATCTGAACATTATTCTTCACATCAACAGAAACTGTGGACTCAAAGTGGCTCTACAACAACATAAAAGCTAGAATTATGCGTGTATCAGACCTGAACCACAACATTTTCCATACTTTTCCAGACATTTTCTCAAATTCCCAAACTATTCAAGACCTGGAAATCATCATTTTTAATACTTTTCCAGACTTTCCAGACCTGCGTAGGAACCCTGTTTATTGATCCCCTTGGGGAAATTCAATACTACTGCTACTACTACTATTACCATCTCTGTTTCTACTACTACTGCTGCTGCTGCTGCTTCTCCTCCTGGCGGGAAAGTAACTTTTCTGTCCATGGGCCACAGTGTTTAGTAAATACAAAACTTCACCACCATTTTCACTATTTTACCTGCCAGTTACATCTTAGAATAGGACAAAGTGGCTGGTAGAGTACCAGACTGCCAAAATGTACCAGTATTAGATTCCCGCTAACACAACCACTACTATTAGCCTACTTATAATAATAATAATAATAATGATGATGATAACAATCACGTTAACAAACCTCTCTGCGATTCTCTCCCAGATCGTTGATCTGCTCTGTGATTTCAGCCCAGGTCTGTTTCTTGGTCTCAGCAGACACACCGTGGTTAAACTTCTCTATAGACAGACAGGGAGGGAGGGAAGGAAGGAAGGCAGATAGGAAGGAAGGAAGGAAGGAAGGGGAGAGAGAGAAAGAGAGAGGACAAAAGAGGAAGAGGATTATTGTCAGGATCACACAGACATCAATAGGAGAGGCACTAGCTGCAAGTGAAACCACAGCACAGTTCTCTATGTACAGTATGACTTTGCGATGGTCAAACACATGAGTCCGGGTCATAATCTAAATATTTCTGAAGGAGCAGTGACAGTTTTGTCAGTCCAGATAGTGGATCTGACTCTCTCTCTCCCCCTGCTGGTGGAAATCTGCACACATTTCCTACACAGCACCCAGACTGCTGCAGCCATCTAATAATAGCTTCAGCCAAGCAATCTGATTGGTCAAAGAGGAAACTTCAACTGTGCTGATAATTCCCATAATGCACGGCTAGCTGTGCTTTACTGCTGGCAAACATGCGCTGGTAGTCTTTGTATAAGATCCATGAAAGCCTTGGGGGCGTTCTTCACCTGGATGATGGGTGTGACAGTGGAGCGGTGGGTGCGAGGCGCAGCCAAGCCGGGCTTTATGGGAAATATCAGCACAGCAGGAACCAATCAGATTTGACTTTACTGTAGTGCCACTGCTATGTGCTCCAGTCCAAGATTTTCCACCTCGTCCTAGGATGACGGTGCTTTGATTAATAATGTTCATCTGTTTTTTTTTTTATTGGATTTGGTTTACTATCTCTTTCATGGCTTCCTGCAGGAGATGTGTTAGTAAAGGTGGCAGTGGCAGACTAAACTAAATACATTATGCACACACTTGATGCTTTCTATCTGCCATTTCTCTTTAATATGCAACAGGAATACATGTAATTACTTTGCATTGCACTGGCAAAGTCTAATTTGTATCAGCTTACTTGCAGGTTAATAAAGTGTAGCAGTAAATGCAGGGAGGAAGCAGAGCAAAGGCATGGCTTGCAAAAGCATGGAGGTCATAATTTGAATATCATCTGTTCAGCAGAGTTAAATACCAATGTTTTAAACAGGATAAGCTGATATTATGTCTTTAACGTTAGCTAGAGTTACAACAATTAATTTTACTCCCTTGAAGTGATGCTCCCCAAAATAAAATTCTTCTTCTTGGTTGCAATTTCAGTTTTGGCCAGCAGATGTCGCAGCTGGACGCTGTACAACATGGCTTTGGTTTCAATGAAAATATACTGTACAGATACAATGATACAACGGACATACAATGAATACAATGATTCAATACATTTTTTATTTTTTTAAGGGTTTTACAGTCAGGACAGGATGTTTGACGGACGACAATATGTTTGCTATTTAAGAACTTAATGCTCTTCATGTTCTCAAGACTGTTTTTTTTATTGCACACTGCAATAAAAGCTTTTTTTATTCTATTCTACCGCTGGAGTGTGTGTTACTTGTTCAAGGATCTGGATCAGAACAGTTATCGCAATGACTCTAAAGCACACACACACACACACACACACACACACACACACACACAAGCCACCAGCTACAAGTTGCTATACTATTGGACGCGCTACATAGTACAACAGGTAGACACACACACACACACACACACCTCCAGCATCCCTCCTACTCACTGAGGATGATGAATCTGTTCCTCTTCACCTCCTCCAGCAGCAGTTTGATCTCTGTGAAGGAGAACCTGGGTTTGGACCTGGACCCTCCTCTTCCTCCTCCTCCTCCTCCTCCTCCTCCCACCCTGTACTCCTCGTCATCGTCCTCACGCCACCGGCCCGACATGACTCCGACTCCTCCTCCTCCTCCTCCGGTCCTCTTCCTCCTCCTCCGGTCCTCTTCCTCCTCCTCCTCCTCCTCCTCCTCCTCCTCCTCCTCCTCCTCCTCTTCCTCCCGGCCCGCTATGGTTCAGTCCGGTTAGCGAGCTCGCGTCCACAGCGCTCCAGGATTGTCCGGTCCTGATCCAGCACCCGGTCCGGTCCGGTCCGGTCCAGTCTGGACTAAAAACACCCGTCTGACTGCACAAGGCCAACAAGAGGGAGAGAGACAGGAGGAGAGAGAGACGAGTTACTATTTTATTTAAAGTCTTTTAATCTTTTATTGATTATCTTTTTCATCAATTTGCTTTGGCAACACAGGCAGAGAGAGAGAGAGAGAATAAAAAGATAGCAAGAAAGGATAAAGAGAAAGAAACAGCAAAATCAAGAGTGAGAGAGAGGAAAAAGGAGAAATCATCAGTCAGAGAAAGAGAGAGAGAGAAAGAGAAGGAGAGAGAGAGAGAATAAAAAGATAGCAAGAAAGGATAAAGAGAAAGGGACAACAAAATCAAGAGTGAGAAAGAGGAAAAGGGAGAAATCATCAGTCAAAGAGAGAAAGAGAGAAAGAGAAGGAGAGAGGGAGAGAGAGAGAGACAGAGGGAGAGAGAGAATAAAAAGATAGCAAGAAAGGATAAAGAGAAAGGGACAGCAAAATCAAGAGTGAGAAAGAGGAAATCATCAGTCAGAGAAAGAGAGAGAGAAAAAGAGGAGAGAGGGAGAGAGAGAGAGAGAGAGAGAGAGAGAGGGGGAGAGAGAATACAAAGATAGCACAAAAGGATAAAGAGAAAGGCACAGCAAAATCAAAAGTGAGAAAGAGGAAAAAGGAGAAATCATCAGTCAGAGAAAGAGAGAGGAAGGAAAAAGGTAGAGAGAGAGAGAATAAAAAGATAGCAAGAAAGGATAAAGAGAAAGGGCCAACAAAACCAAGAGTGAGAAAGAGGAAAAAGGAGAAATCATCAGTCAGAGAGAGAGAGAGAGAGAGAGAGAGAGAGAGAGAGAGAGAGAGAGAGAGAGAGAGAGGACAGAAGAGACAGTAAGAGGGGGAAAAAAACAACGCTGATGAGTCCCTGCCCTTTCTCCATGTCACATTCAACAGAAAGGACGCTCAGTGGTGCGTTAGCGTTCACAAGAAGAAGGCACCAGTCTTTTCCCAACGTCTCACTCTCTCAGTAAGAAGAGTGAGGTTAAACTGTCAGTGTTGCTTAGCGACAGCGGCGTCCAACACAGAGACGCTAGCTAAGACGAGAGACGCCTGCTGGACGGAGGAGGGGAAATTCCCGTTTATCGCAGACCCCGTGTGTCACGCTGTCGTGCATTTTTGGCACCGGGGACCAGGTGGAACGCCATTTTGTTCCTCTCTACACCCTGTGCTTGCTTTGTATACAGATGGGATGACAATAAAGTTGATCTTACAGGGTTCCTACACATTTTCAGTTACAAAAATTCCATATTTTTTCCCAGACCTTGATTTGTTTTGAAGATTTTGTCTGGTGTTCAATATGATTTACGCAGATAGACATCTTGCCCCTGCTAACTAGGTCATATCACTGTATAGATGAAGATTGTTCTTCACAGCCACAAATATCAGAATATGTGAGATGATTGGCAGGGTTCCTACACGGTTTCCATTTTAAAATTCCATATTTTTCCCAGACCCTATGTTCTTGACCGGATTTGATTTTGGTGGGTATTTGATATAATGCATGCTGACAGCGGCTGGGTAATAAGAGCGTCCCTCTATCTGAACATTATTCTTCACATCAACAGAACCTGTGGACTCAAAGTGGCTCTACAACAACATAAAAGCTAGAATTATGTGCGTTATCGGACCTGAACCGCAACATTTTCCATACTTTTCCAGACATTTTTTCAAATTCCCAAATTATTCAAGACCTGGAAATGACCAAATTCATTTTTAATACGTTTCCAGACCTGCGTAGGAACCCTGATCTTATGTTATCCATCTCCCATCTCCACAGGGAGGTCAGAGGTCAAAATGATCTCCTGAAATTTGAATTCCATTTTGTGATAAATTACAGACTTGATCTGTTGTTTAAAGTGAGCGAACGTGTTTTAAATGAACACACAGAACCTGATTCTACACACAAAATAGCTTTGTAAACAGGTAGGGTTTATGTAATACACGGATATTACGTAACGGCTGGTAAAAAATATTCTTGGCAGGTTGTTCATTAAGTTCATCCGCCCTCGGCAGATAAGCTGATAACTTAATGTCAGCCACTGGGTGGCCATGTATAACCACATGCAAATATATCACTGTGGCCAGCTAGCAGAGCAGGAAACCAACAGCAGACAGATACCAGTCAGATCTGGCTGGGGAGAGTCTACCTGACACTTTGACAGGTAAACAACCACCATTTGGAGTCCTATTCTGTCCTAAAAACATCTAGTTGGATGATAAAATTATGAATAATTAATTTAGGACTTAACCAGCAGCTGTGGCTGGTGGACAAAACGGTTAGTAACCTGCCCAAATTCAGTTTTAGCGTCACATGGTCTAGCTGCTATTTCGAAAGGCCTTCAAACCTCACTAACAAAACACTTGTGGCTGACAGTTTTCTGCTACCATTTCCTACCACCAGACTGTTAATGCTATTCAGCGGTGTAAAAATACGTATGAAACCATGCAAACCCTGCGTACATGCTGTTAATTGTAACCCAAAACTAATCTGTTAACCTGTAAATCTGTCAACAAAGACGCTGTATCTGTTGTATTATTGTCTTATTGTCATTTTGTTGAAATTATGTGTTGCTTCCTCTTCAGTATTCCTGTATTTCCTCTCTTCTTATCTGTGTCCTATTCTCTGTCGCTGCAATGACCCAATTTCTCCACGGAGATCATTAAAGTTTCATCTAATCTAAACTAATGTAATGGTGAGACACACAATAACAGGAAATGAGGCAGGAAAAAAAAAGCATGATGAGGGGAAATTTAGAATAGAAATTGGATTCATTAGACATAATGTATGGGTGAATCCTAAATCCTAAAAAATCCTATCCTAAAAGAAAAACAGACATCAAAATACCAATTCACTATGTAGGCTAATACTAATTCAGTATAAACTAGACACTTATTTTGCCTTTATTTCAGTGGTCTCCAATTATGTGCCATGGAAAGCCAAGAGATTTAAATCCCAACGCCACAGCAGCTCATTTCATTACTTGGGTCCGGTTGAATTAGATTCTATTAGTTAAGATGAAACTTTAATGATCCCAGTGGGGAAACTGGGCCATAAAGCAGCAGAATATGGAAGCAGAAGAAGACAAAACACAGAGAACTGAAAATAATGACACAAAACAATAACAGAAGTTGTGGTTTATTAGCAGTGGTGGAAAGTAACTAAGTACATTTACTCAAGTACTGTACTTACGTATAATTTTGAGGTACTTGTGCTTTACTTGAGTATTTCCATTTTATGCTACTTTGAACTCCACTACATTTTAGAGGGAAATATTGTACTTTTTTACTCCATTACATTTGTTTCACAACTATAGTTACTTTTCAGATCAATATTTTATATTTAAAACATTTGATCATCTTTATAAAATGACTATAAAATAGCACTGTTATAGATTAGACTACCCAAAAGTATAGCTACATTGTTAAGATTAGCTTCACGTTGACAACTTTAAAATGCTGCTTACATGTACATGTATGTCAATAAATCAGTATTAATATTCCAATAATTTATGAAAAATATAACTCTCTAAATGGGGACAGTTTGCATAATGAGTATGTTTACTTTGATACTCTAAGTACATTTTGCTGCCAATACTTATGTACTTTTACTTAAGTAAGATTTTGAATGCAGGACTTTTACTTGTAATGGAGTATCTTTACATTGTTGTATTGCTACTTTTACTTAAGTAAAAGAGCTCAGTACTTCTTCCACCACTGTTTACTAGCGCAACGAGCCGCTGTGGTGTTTGACCGGAGTGAAAAACCTGCATGGCTTCACGCTTGGGACGCCACTGATTTACATCAACCTTACGTTAGCCAGGACCACGTGATCCGGCCGAGCCAATCAGCTGCGGACTTCCTGTGTCTTTGTTGAGCTTCGTTGCTGCTGCCTCTCCCCCTGCTGCTCGTGCCTCGGGGAACAGCCCACGAATTCCGCCATCTCGGTTAGCATGTCTCGCCGCTCGCCGCTTCGTGAAAACAACGCTGAGACCCGTTTCGATGCGAATTTGAGTCCCGAAAACAGCAGAAGCCGACCCGGGGTTTTATCGCGGATGTAAATCGCGTTTTCGAAGCCGCCGTGCTGCATTTCTGCACCGCTCATTTACGACAAATACAGCTGTTGCTACGCGACTGTTGGTGAACGAGATAGAGGACGAAATGTCGGCTAGCTCCGCTGCTACGCTCTTTTCTTCGCACTGTTGCGGTAGACGCGTTTTGACGCAAAAACACAGCAACCCGTAATCCCAAATGAATCACGATGTGCGGTGTGAAAGCTGAATATGGAGGAAATAATTACCAGTATAAATGACGTTGATTTCTCTCTCTCTCTCCCTCCTTCCTCCGCGGTTCTCCGAAAGTTCGGAGTGACGAGAAGAACGGCACTGCGCAGACTCTGCAGCGCGAGATATTTTTTTTTCTCCCCTTGAACGCGCAACATTTTCCAGAATGAGCCTGCGGCGCGCCCCCAGATGCCCCAGTTAACAGTGTGCACCAATCAGTCCCATTAAAACCCACAAAGCAAACATCAAAATCACGAATTCTGCAGAAATAACTCGTGATTTTGGTGTTTCTTAAGCAAAACTGTTGATTAACCTCTTCAGAATGCCTCAAACTATTGCCCCCCCCCCCAGTCTTGACACCACTAATGAGTCCAAGGCCATATCATTCATATTTCCTATGCACATTTTTTATTCAGAACACCAATATTTCTGATGCAATGCTTTTTATTCATCATGACAAACACCAAATATACATACAATCGCATTGTACCTCGTGTAAAACCTGCTATGTGACAACTATGACTATGGCGGCCTATTTAGGTCAACACAGGTCATCAGCTTCATTGTACTTAACATAATATTCATACCACACCTCCTAATATATACACTATAGGATTTATGTTTTCATGATGACTCTTCACCGCAGTGAAGGGGAACCACATCAGAACAAGAAAAAGCCCGAAAGAACCAGCTCACTCATAACAGCTAGGGGGGAAAAAAATTAGCACAAATAATTGGGAATAAAGACACAAACAAAACCCCCAAAATAAAGTGCATTTCATTTTCCAGGAAATCTTCATATAATATCATAGTAAGTGTTGATGACATCACCGATAAACCTTGTTGAGATCAAGATTTTCACTCTTATCTCTTTCACTTCATGGGGAAAAAAAAAAAATCAAAAAACACCAATTCCATTTTTCACCTCCATTTTAACATCAACATGGGGAGGAAGGAGGGGAAGATGGAGAGAGAGAAGACACGCGCAGCTTCCCGGTTGCCCGCTTGGTGTCGCCAGAGTTCTTCTTCTGGGGACAAATACGTGTTTTCTTCCCTCTGGGCAATACCCGGCTCGGCCTGTAGAGGGCGCCACCACACCAGGGTTTCACCCACTGTGGAGCGTTTCAGCATGGAGGGGGGAGGGGGGAGGGGGGTGAGTTGTATCAGGATGTTTACATTTGGAAATATTCTGCTTAATGTGAATTGTATGTGTTTTTATAGAGTTCAGTTCTCATGTTCTGCTCATATTTCTGCACATTTCTTCTTCTATGCTTTCTCCATTAGGGCTCCTAGACTCCTAGGCAAATCCAGTGTCTTCTTTAGAACCACTTCTTTTGGCTTATTTTTTTTTACGTGAACTTTTATTTGTGTTTTTTTTTGTTTTTTGTATAATTATTTTTCAAGTTATTATCTTAAAGTTACCTTAAACTATTCAAAGTTACTGGATTTTACCCTACAGTTGCGTTTATTAATTCATTTTTTTCTTGTCTTTTTTTTCTCCATTTAACTGTAAAGCACTTTGTAACTGTGTTTTGAAAAGCGCTCTATAAATAAAGTTTATTATATGATAAGATTGCAATTTATTGATCCCCGAGGGGAAATTCAGGTGTCACAGCAGCAACTGGCAGAACAATGCCAAGGCAGTAAGGTAATGAGGTCATACAAATAGTACAGGAAAGATAATAAGCAATATCAATAAATATAAAACTATTATTATTATGTGTATAATAGGAGAAGTGTGATGATCGATGCTGCTTCCAGCCTGTGAAGCTGCCGTCTCTCTCCTGTATTATTCTCAGTATGTTCCCGTTTTGAACTGTTTCTTGTATTTCATGTATTGTTTCCTGCAGGATCTGCTGCAGTGAGCCACTTTCCCCACAGGGATCCTTCAACTTTCATCTCATCTGCTCTCATCTCAAATTAAAGGCTCATTAATTTTCTGCACTGACCTCAGAAGCCACAGCGAGGGGAAATAACTTATTTCCCCTCGCTTTTACATTTTACACTTATTTCAAATAAGTGTAAAATGTAAAATCATAAAGGCTCTACTATGAATTCCCCCATGAAAAAAACAGCTATAGTAATCCTATAATATCATTTTAGAAGGATATTGTACAAATATCACAGCAAAACTATAAATCCCTATAGGAAAATTATAGTTATACCCATACCAAAGTATGCTAATGTCATTATAAACTCAATATTAAGTATGGCTGACACACTGTAAATCCCTATGGGAAAGTTATAGGGATATTATAGGGATTTTTCGTAATGGATACTATTTCAGGGATGTTATGTTATGTAAGGCTGGGGGTGGAGGGGGGTGGGGTGGAGGGGGTGATGACAGTGGCACAGCATACGACAGCATAGTAATTTCTAGAATGCATTAGAAAAACAACAGTAAAAATAGAGAGAAGTAGAGTAGAGGAGCGCTCGGTCTATCGCTTCATGAGGTTGTTGGCTTTCTGGTTGGCAGCGTCGATCCGGGAGACGTTGAGGATGGCCTGCAGAGAGAGAGAGAGAGAGAGAGAGACAAGAAACAACAGAATGTGTTAAAGAGAGACACTGCAGCTCTCTCTCTCTCTCTCTCTCTCTCTCTCTCTCTCTCTCTCTCTCTGAGTATTTTCTTCACTACTGGAGGACAGCAGTATGTCGGATCTGTTTGTGAAAAAATCTTTGATCTAATCTTTGATACATCGCTCAGCACTGACATCATTTCCCATGTATAGAGCAAGTTTTGTTGTGTGTGTGTGTGTGTGTGTGTGTGCGGATGTATGTGATGTGTGTGTGGTGGTCCTGTGTAGCTGGATGGGCAGAGGCCGGGGTTAGACATTCATGGCAGGTGAAAACGTCGTAAGTTTGGTTTTCATGTGTTTGAATTTCAGGACTTCTCACTCCGCACTGGCCTGAGATCATTTTACTGCTTTACTGATGACAGCCTCTCAAAGCCCATCGCGCTGTTTCAAACATACATGTCAGTCAATCTGATTCCTGAAAACCCCGGCATCACTGCAGCTTGTTTACACTGGAATGGAGTGAAGCAGGCAGGGAGGCAGCAGGGAACTCACTTATGGTTGGCGGAGGTCCAAAATAAAATCACTAAATTAAACTCCAACGCTTCTATCTTTGTAAAACTGTTGTAACTGCTGGATAAAAGCAACAAATACTCGAGGTTGAGCTGCATCGTGGTTACTGTGAGAAGTTATGGTGAGATGTATGGTTTTACATGGTTTCATATGGCAGTATATGGTTTCATATGGCAGTATATGGTGATATATGGTGGTATATGGTTTCATATGGTGATATATGGTTATATATGGTTTCATATGGTGATATATGGTTTCATATGGTGATATATGGTTTCATATGGTGATATATGGTGAAATATGGTTTCATATGGTGATATATGGTTTCATATGGTGATATATGGTTTCATATGGTGGTATATGGTGATATATGGTTTTATATGGTGATATATGGTTTCATATGGTGATATATGGTGATATATGGTTTCATATGGTGATATGTGGTTTCATATGGTGATGTATGGTGATATGTGGTTTCATATGGTGATATATGGTTTCATATGGTGATATGTGGTTTCATATGGTGATGTATGGTGATATGTGGTTTCATATGGTGATATATGGTTTCATGGTGATATGTGGTTTCATATGGTGATGTATGGTGATATGTGGTTTCATACGGTGATATATGGTGATATATGGTTTCATATGGTGATATATGGTTTCATATGGTGATATGTGGTTTCATATGGTGATATATGGTTTCATATGGTGATATATGGTTTCATGGTGATATGTGGTTTCATATGGTGATATATGGTGATATGTGGTTTCATATGGTGATATATGGTGATATGTGGTTTCATATGGTGATATATGGTTTCATATGGTGATATGTGGTTTCATATGGTTTCATATGGTGATATATGGTGATATATGGTTTCATATGGTGATATATGGTGATATATGGTGATATATGGCAGGATACAGCTGTATGGTGCTATGGTAATGTTTGACGTGGTGATATTTGGTAGTACGTGGTATTTGGTGCTACTTGGTGATTTATGGTAATAGCTGGTGATATGATGATATTTGGTGATACATGATGACACACGGTGATGTTTGGTGACGCACGGTGATGTTTGGTGACGCACGGTGATGTTTGGTGACACGGTGATGTTTGGTGACACGGTGATGTTTGGTGACGCATGGTGATGTTTGGTGACACACGGTGATGTTTGGTGACACACGGTGATGTTTGGTGACACGGTGATGTTTGGTGACACGGTGATGTTTGGTGACACGGTGATGTTTGGTGACACACGGTGATGTTTGGTGACACACGGTGATGTTTGGTGACACACGGTGATGTTTGGTGACACACGGTGATGTTTGGTGACACACGGTGATGTTTGGTGACACGGTGATGTTTGGTGACGCACAGTGATGTTTAGTGACACACGGTGATGTTTGGTGACGCACGGTGATGTTTGGTGACGCACGGTGATGTTTAGTGACACACGGTGATGTTTGGTGACGCACGGTGATGTTTGGTGACACGGTGATGTTTGGTGACACACGGTGATGTTTGGTGACACGGTGATGTTTGGTGACGCACGGTGATGTTTAGTGACACAGTGATGTTTGGTGACACGGTGATGTTTGGTGACACACGGTGATGTTTGGTGACGCACGGTGATGTTTGGTGACATGCAGCAGCAGTACCTTTTCCTCGATGCGGTTGATCTGGACGTTCTGCGTGTCGATCTCGTTGCCCATATCCAGAGCCATGCTCTTCAGATTCCCTATGATACTGCCAACATGGGTCAGGTTCTCCTCCATCTCATCCTCACGGGCGTTGTTAGTCACTCTGGGGGGGGGGGGGGGGGGGGAGTAGTAGAGTGTAGAGAGGAGAGAGGGAGGAGGAGGAGAGGGGAGAGAGTGATTAGGAAAGAGGAGGGAAGAAGAGGAAAGGGAGGGGAATGAAGATTAGGGAGGAGGTTGGAGAGGAAAGAAGGAGGGATGAGGAGAAGAAAAGGATGGATGTGAAAGAAAAAGATAGCGAGGGAAGGGTAGAAGAGGAGAGAAGGACAGGAAGAAGGGAGGAAGGAAAGAAGGGAGGATCATTAGTGAAGAGAGAGGTGGGAGAGAACGAGGGAGGAGGTAGGTAGAGGGACGGATGGAGACAGGAAAGGAGATAGATAGGGAGGGATGGAGGGAGGAAGGAAGGAAAGAGGGAGGGAGGGAAGGAGGAAGGAAAGGAAGGGAAAGGGAGGGAGAAAGAGGAGATGAGAAGGAGAATGAGGGAGGGGTGAGGAAGAGAGGGATGGACGATGACAGGAAAATAAATATAGATGGGGAAGGATAGAGGGAGAGGGAGAGAGAAAAAGAGAAAAGATAGGGGAAGGGAGGAAGAGGAGAGAGGGAGGAAGGGATGGAGAGAAGGATGGAAGGAGGGAAGAAGAGGGAGAGTAAAGTGGTAGAGAGAGAGAGAGAGAGAGAGAGAGTGGAAAATCAACATAAATCACAGCCTACTTATACTGTAAAGCTGTCAGTTACATCTGAAACTGCAGCTGTGTGTGTGTGTGTGTGTGTGTGTGTGTGTGTGTGTGTGTGTGTGTGTGCATGTGTGTGTGTGTGTATGTGTGAGTGAGAGAGATAATATCCGGTGTTTGGCCAGCTGCTTGTGTGACTGGTGATACATGTCAGTCTGTTGTAAAGGAGAGCAAACACACACACACACACACACACACACACACACACACACAGCTGTCTCTCTCAGACAACACCCCACCTAACACACAGTTCATTAAACTCTCTCTATCTCTCTCTCTGTGTGTCTCTCTCTCTCTCTCTCTCTCTACCTCCGTATGTATCCTCCGCTCATGATCATCTGCTCCCTCTCGTCGACGACGCGAGACGAGGGCGGCTGATTGGACACCACGCCGTCCTGACTGGAGGCTCCGCCCCAAACCGCCTTGTACGCCCCGCTCTCCTCAAAGGCCTTCAGCCTGGAGAGAGAGAGAGAGAGAGAGAGAGAGAGAGAGAGTGAGAGAGAGAGAGAGAGACCTTATGGATGTCTTTTATTTGTTTACCCATTTCAATTTGTGTGTTCAGCCTGTAAAATGATATTCAATTACACAAAAACCACGCTGTACCCATCCAGGTCCTACTGTGGCTTTAGTACAGTTTGGTTATCCATAGGCAGAGAGGCTTTACTGATTTATCACCAACCTGCTCTCAGCCAGCTGAGTCTCCATCATGGAGGAACACTGTAGAACTGTGTGTTAGTTAATAAAGTGTAAATGTGTATGAAGCAGCTGTCAGCAGAGAGCAGCTGAGTCAGCTTGTTGTGGTGTGGCTGTAGATCCATTCAGTAACGTTCTCAGTAAAAGTGAATAGTGTGATAAGGTGGATTTGTTTCCAAATGTAGGTTACTGTGACACAGTAAACTGTCTTGTCTTTAGCCCTAGTCTCTACTCCAAAACATGAAGAGTTGGAGCTTGAGAAGAGTCAGCTCAGTTAACCTGAACAAACTGTTAGCTAGCTAACTAGCCAGCAAACACACCGATGTTAATGTGTGTGTTTGGCTAGCAGCTAGCGTTAACTGATGTTAACGCTAGCTGCTACTAGATACGTTAGCTAGTGTGCTAATCAGATGTGTTAACAACAAGACAGTGATGGTTCCCCCTGAGCAATTTTACATTGATTAGCCTTTTAAAAGATGGTCTAACGGTTAAAGTCTAAATGGTTATAGACGTCTATAGGCTAAAATTAGGCTACATAGGGTTTAAAAGTGAAAGTTTAGTAACGCCTACATGTTAGACTACATCTTCTTATAGGCAAACATAAAGCATTATATTGTACATATGGACTTCACTTCTATTTTTGATACAGCTTGGTAAACTGGACTATACATAGCCAAAAACATCATAGGATAGGCCTATATGAGAGCTGAAGCACAGACATGACATTGAACTAACATCCAGTGCTCAGGGGGTTAGCTGACCAGATACTTAGCTAGCTAACAACAATCTAAACACTAAATCAATCAGATGGATCAGTGATGAAATGATCAGTTCAGTCAGAAACAGACAGAAATTAACCGTCTGTTCAATTCTGTTGAGACGGACAGAAACACAATCAGCTGTTCACAGAGCTGAGGACCTCCAAGATGGCCGCTGGAGGGAGGTGACATCACCTGACAGCCTTCTACACTCAGTAGTGAAAGTGAGCCATTCCCAAGTATATTTGGATAATTCACCAGCACACGTTTACTGTAGGTCTACCTGTACCTAATTGTCCAATGCATGATGGAAAACATACTGTAGGATACTTTGCCTGTTCGGGTACAGCATTGGTCTTATGCAGCAAACAAAAGTGTACATGTTGTTGTAAGCTGCTATCTACACCAGTGGTTCTCAACGTGGGGTCCAGGGACCACCAGGGGTCCTTGAGGGGGTTCCAGGGGGTCCCCAGCAAATTGATGAATTGTTAAACTTCACCGTTATTTAATTTACAATAAGTTACAGAATTAATATTTTGATCAAAGTTTCACTGTTATCTCTCTCTTTTGGACAAAATCATATCTAACAATAAAAATATTCTCTGATTTGGGTCCGAAATGGAGGTCCGTGGCCCTAATGTGGACTAAATTAGGGGTCCTTGATATGAAAAAGGTTGAGAATCACTGATCTACACAACTGTGAATCCTTCAGCAGCGAAGCGAGCAGCAACAAATGGAAGCTGAGGAAGCTAGAACAGGACAGACTGTGAAGACTTGGCTCATGACAACTAGTCTTTTGGCTAACTGTGACACATTTACAGAAACGTTTCTTCATGTGCATTGTCCCAGTCTGATAAAATAAACTAAAATACAATAAATATACAGAAACAGTTTTGCATCTGATTCACTGTGTGAGGTTTGAACGCAAAGTAAACTATTCTGTTATTTGGAGATTATATACTCACCACAGAGGATACAGTGCTGCACCAGGTTACACACACACACACACACACCCACAGTCACTCCTCTTTAACATATACACACACTCTCACTGTCTCTCACACTCACATACACTCAATCATCCACATTCACACTCTCTCTCTCTCTCTCTCTCTCTCTCACACACACACACACACTTACACACACACTAGCTCACTAATTCAACCACACATTTGCTCTCTCTCTCTCTCTCTTTCTCTCTCTCGCAGACTCAAACACACACACACACACACACACACTCACTCACTCACACACAATCATTTACAGTACATACGCCTTCATACTCAGTGTCTCTGTCCGTCTCTGTTTGTCTCTGTCTCGCGCTCTCTCTCACACATACACACACACTCTCTCTCTCTCTCACTCTCTCTCTCACACACACACACACACACACACCTCCACCTACTTATCACAGGAGCAGAGGCCGCAGCACTTGCCCAGGTCAGTCAGGTTTTTCTCGGCCTCCTTCATGTCAGAGTTTATCTGATCCAAGCCCTCCTCTATACGCTCCAACTGCTCTATGGGAGGGGAGGAGGGGGGAGGGGGAAAGTGAAGGGAGGAAGAAGAAAGAAGGGGAAAGGCAGAAGGAGAATGAGGAGGGGGACGGGAAAAAGGGAGGGAGGAGCAGGGATGAGGAGAGGGAGGGAGAGGAAGAGGAGGAGGAAGAAGGGGTGGAGGAGAGGAGGAGGTGAAGCAGGAAAGGAGGAGGGTAGGAAGGAAGGAAGGAAGGAAGGAAGGAAGAGAATAAGGAGAGAGGAAGAGGCGAAGTGGGACAGAAGGAATGGGGTAGGAAGGAAGGAAGGAAGGAAGGAAAGAAGGAAGGAAGGAAGGAAGGAAAGTGAGAAAGGAGAGAGGAGGGAGATGGAGGGAGGAGGAGACAAAGGAGGTATGAAGGGAGAGAGGGGAGAAGGGAGGGAGGGAGGAGTGGGAGGGACAACCAGCAGGGAGGGAAGCAAACAAAAAAGATTGGAGGAGAGAGGAGGATGGGAAGGATGGAGGGGGAGGAAGCGGGGGAGAGCGGAGGAGGAGGAGGAGGAGGAGGAGGAGGAGGAGGAGGAGGAGGAGGAAGGCAAAACAAAACACAAAACAAAACAAAAATCACCAACTATTTCCCCGAAGCTGCACAACAGAAAACCCCGCCACCACCGAAACTCTCCGACTGAAAACTGAAACAAACCAAATCCATTAGAAAACCACAAAACAGCGTCACAGGCTCTCTGCTGACAGGGGGCAGGGGGGTTTCAGCCCAGCTCTGCCCGACTGATGTGGTTATTTGTCTAACATCGGCATGCAAACGCAATTCGACCCAAAAACAGGGGGGGAATTTTGTTCTAAAATGAAAGTTCCACTATTTTAAAAAGGTGACATAACATCTTACAAAATGACTGACAGCAAAGGATAACAGGTAACTTAAATCCTTGTTTGACAAAAGGACCTATAATGAGGGCAGATTTGGAGACAGTTTTATAAACCGGACCCTCTATATTTTAAAACCATTAAATCTGAATGCAAGGTGCTTGTATTTTTTATTTATTTATTTATTTTTTTACCCCAAATTAATATACAGTATAGCATTTTGGAATAGAGCTTTTAAATTATTGAGTGCTACCATGTGCTATCTGGCTGATCCCTTTGGCAATATCCCTAAATTACACAGTGAGTTTGTGCTTATTAACTATTCAAGAGCTCATTTCCACAGAGCTATAGGCAATAGGCCTATCTGTTTTGGAAAAAAAGTCTTCACCTGAAGCCCATTATTCAGTATTTCTAAAATACAGAAGATCCAGTCTATAAAAGTGTTACCATGCTGTCAAACAAGGGCTTAGCTAGTATCATCATTTCTGTTAATTTCATGGTATCAATCATTTTGTATGAGTAGGTGTCAGTTTGTTCAAATGGTGGACATCTCATTTTGGAACCAAACTCTTCAATTAACTCGTTAACTCCGGCTCATGTAATGGAACTGGGCACCAGAGTGTGTTTCTTAGGGAGCCAGTTGGGTGACGTGCGGACGCTGCCGGCCGGACCTACTTCCTGATGGGCCAGGCACACAGACCGCAGCACTGGGCCATGTCTGTCAGGTTCTTCTCTGCCTCTCTCATGTCCCTGTTGATGGAGTCCATGCCTTCCTCAATACGCTCCAGCTGCTCTGTTAGGAACAGGTTCATGGTTTCATGCTCTAGTAAAGCAACACAGGCTAGAAGCAGAGAGCAGCTGAGTCAGCTTGTTGTGGTGTGGCTGTAGATCCATTCAGTAACGTTCTCAGTAAAAGTGAATAGTGTGATAAGGTGGATTTGTTTCCAAATGTAGGTTACTGTGACACAGTAAACTGTCTTGTCTTTAGCCCTAGTCTCTACTCCAAAACATGAAGAGTTGTAGCTTGAGAAGAGTCAGCTCAGTTAACCTGAACAAACTGTTAGCTAGCTAACTAGCCAGCAAATTATGTTAATGTGAACATACAGTAGCATGTTGGTAACACTAGCAGTGGCTAGTAGCACTAGCCACTGCTAATTCTTGTGCTAATTCTTGTTCATTTAAATTAGGGTGAGTGTTTACGTGTAGAAACCCGGCTTGAATGTGGAAATTGGAAACAGGGGTTGGTGAGAGCAGGAGTGTTATTGGGGTTATTGAACAGACTCTTCCATCATAGATACAGTGTTGCCAACTTGTTTCCAAGTTGTTTTTTCTATTGGCTGCTCAAAAAGTCACTAGAAGTCGCCGGATGACGTCATTTGCTAATTTGCATATCGATAGCCTATATAACCTACAGTCTCCGCTCGCAGCGGAGGGAGGGGGGCTGCGCTGTGATCGTCAGACTCTCTGGATGACAACCAAGAAGAGCAAACCGGCATCAGCCGTACCAATTTATTGGCAAATGCTTTGGGATTGAACAATTCAACATTGTTCCCCATGGTCAGAAAAAGTCGCCAGATTTGTTGCTATTCGCTTTTCAGAAATAAAGTCGCCAGGGGTTCTGAAAAGTCGCTAAATCTAGTGACAAAGTCGCCAAGTTGGCAACACTGCATAAATACTTTCAACCTAAACTTTCGAATTTGACCCACAACGCTGCTTCAGAAGAGAGAAATTAAAGAGAACTGATTACCTCCTTGTTCATCCAACATCACCAGAGCTCTGATCCCAGCATCTTTACTCTGGAGGAGAACACACACACACACACACACACACACATTAGAAGACTGGTTAACATTAGCATAGCTTTACTCTGAATCACAGTGCATGACCATGGCTTTACATTCTCTTCTTAGTCTATTCCAGGTGTGTAATAAACAGGTAAACTGTACTTTAAACAAGCATAGGCAGCTTTATTCAGCCTCAGATAGCTTTATAAATCTAAACTCTAACCTATTCTATTTAGACTAGAGAGTATAGATAGATAGATAGATAGATAGATAGATAGATAGATAGATAGATAGATAGATAGATAGATACCAAACTTGCAATCATGAGTAATCATACTACCTCATCTCTGGCACTGCCTTAACATACTCTCATTGTTTTTACATATATCTGTTACTTTTGTAATGTTTTGTATTGTACTGTATTGTATTGTGTTGTATTGTATTGTATTGTGTCGTACTGTAGTGCTTTCTGAAGCATTGTATTGATAATATTAGGCCACTCATCTGTAATAACCTGCCCAGGGACTACAGATGAAAATTAGCTCATTAGCTAACTCTGGCACATTTACATTGATGTGGAAAATGAAATGTTCATTAATGTGCACTGTCCCTGGTAAATAAATAAATAAAGATATGCTAAGATTGCACTTTATTGATCCTCTGGAGGAAATTTAGGAATAAACTATTGAATCTGGATTAGAGAAGGTTGTGGAAGGATCTGACCCCAGGTCAGCAGGAGAATGTCTGGGCGTTTCCTGCTGGGGAAACAGCAGCAGTGGAAACACTGGAGGCTGATGCACAGATTAGGATGCTAACATGATGATGATGATGACTGACTCTGTCTTCTGGCTCTCTCTCTCTCTGTCTTTCTTTCACTCTCTATCTCACTCTGTATGTGTGTGTGTGTGTGTGTGTGTGTGTGTGTCCATACCTCCTCGACCAGCTGCATCATCCTCCGTGTGCTCTCCAGGGACTGAAGGACAGAGGAAACAGACACTTCACTACATTAACAGTAATATTTATTATAACAATGAATAAATAAATCATATTAATATCAAATGAGTTACATGAACTAATCTCCTTGTGTACTCTAATCAGTGTGAATCATGTAGCTCTATCAGTTTTTCCACCGTGGCTCTAATGTCAAATTCCATGACTTTTCCCTGACTTTCCATAATTAAGTCGCAGTGCTTCCATGACCTAAATCTGCTCTCCCTTCCTGGTTTGTTCTGTTGTTTTTCAGCCTGATTTCCACTCCAGTTGGGCTGAAAACCATCTGATGTGACGAATGTGTGAAACAAGCTGTAAAATACATTCTGCTGTATTCCAGTAAAGTGTCCCATTTATTAGAATTTATTGAATTCCCCCCCCCTCTATCTTCCAGTCCATTGATCACGCTCTCCCTGTCATGCTGTCATGTTTAAGTTCAACATCACTTTCATTCTTATGTCTAAATGACTTAACTTCTCACGCTTCATTTGATCTTTGATCTCATCTGCTCAACTAATTTCTACTTCTGTGTTAAAGCTTCTATATGTCAACCTATCGTTGTCAAATGAGTTGTGAGACCTTCAGTGGTGGAAAGTAACATTTACTCAAGTACTGTACTTTCAGTTTTTCTTGATTACTAAGACACATTTCTTGAAATTATGCTCCATTTCCCAAAACTCTAAACACAAATGCATAACTGCACACTCATCTTCACAAACTTCAAACTTCCATGTCAAAACCAAACTCTCCACTCAAAACCATGTGATCTTACATCTAAACCAAACTTTGCCTTCAGACATCACACAAAAGCCATCAGATACACACACACTACAAAGTAGCCATTACACACTTGTGAGATCAATTCAAAACACTACTGTAAAAACCTGTTACTGCAATGAATAATGGCACTTATGGTTTTCCCCCAGAACAACCTCTTTACATGATGAACACAATATAAAGACACAACACATGTATACATTTTCAACATTTTTAATTCCGCTATGTACTGTAGTAAAATAAACTGAAATTGAGTGAAAAAGTAAATGTACTGCAAAAATATGCAACTGATAAAGAACGTAGAATACAGTAAAATAATTTCCATGTATTTACCAATATAAACCAATTTTTTAAAAAAACAGTTTGTAGATAAAGAAATAAATCACATTTATTCTGCCTCAGCATCCCAATTTGAGAATCTCATCAGAAACTATTTGTCTCCTTGCCCTTCCTCTTCCTCTTCCTCTTCCACCTCCTCTCCTGTGTCCTCTTCCTCTACCTTCAGGTCTTTGTGGATCCATTGTTCCAAAACAAGTGAACTGACCCATGGCCCTTTTATCTATCTATCTATCTATCTATCTATCTATCTATCTATCTATCTATCTATCTTTCTATCTATCTATCTATCTATCTATCTATCTATCTATCTATCTATCTATCTATCTATCTATCTATGTATTTAGTATCCTGAGGTTCTGATTGGTGTGTGAACAATTTTGACTCTTAGTGTTTGCACCTGGGGAATTGTGTGTTAATTGGGTTTGAGCTGTGATGACTTGAGTTAATGATATTGAATGCCAGTGCTTTCTAAATGAGCACATGGTGCAGCCAGTGATATATGAAGGGATTTGTGTGTAGAGTTTTTCACAAAAAGTTCAACAAATGTGAATCATGTGTGAAAACAGGGGAATAGTGTTTATAGTTTTGGGAAATGGGTTTGTCTTTTGGTAGATGGCGTCATGGTTTGGGATGTTTAGTTAACAGGCCCAGTTATAGTGTGTAAGTGATCGAGAAAAACTGTAAGTACAATTTTGAGGTACTTGTACTTTACTTGAGTATTTCCATTTTATGCTACTTTGTACTTATACTCCACTACATTTTAGAGCGAAACATTGTACTTTTTACTCCATTACATTTATTTCACAGCTATAGTTACTAGTTACTTTTCAGATCAATATTTTATATTTAAAACATTTGATCATCTTTATAAAATAACTATAAAATAGCATTGTTATAGATTAGATACCCAAAAGTATAGCTAAATTGTTAAGATTAGCTTCACGTTGACAACTTTAAAATGCTGCTTACATGTACATGTATGTCAATTAATCAGTATTAATATTCCAATAATTTATGAAAAATATAACTCTCTAAATGGGGACAGTTTGCATAATGAGTACGTTTACTTTGATACTCTAAGTACATTTTGCTGCCAATACTTATGTACTTTTACTTAAGTAAGATTTTGAATGCAGGACTTTTACTTGTAATGGAGTATCTTTACATTGTTGTATTGCTACTTTTACTGAAGTAAAACATCTCAGTACTTCTTCCACCACTGGAGACCTTGGTATAATTCCTGTAAACAAATGAGACTGTGGAGGAGACGACTGGTCGCCTCTATCTCATGTCAGTGGTATTAACCACAGTTTGTCTTCTCTTTCACTTCCCTGAAGAGGATCAACATGTTGGAAGTGATTTCTCCATCTTCTCCTTTCCCTCCTTCCACCATCTGCTGCCAGAAACTCTTTCAGCTTTAGCTCCGTTTGCTCTGGAAGAACAGAACCTCTTCCTGTTTTGTGCCGTAAAGCGATCCAGCAGATTTCCCTCCAGATCCACCAGGTGGAGAAACAATGGAGGATGCAGAGTAGAGGCTGATAGAGGCTGACAGGCTGAACACTGAAGGTCTCATCTGTTTACAGTAATTATACTAATGTCTCTAAATTAATGTGCTGATGATTTACTGATGTTAAAATGCTACATGTAGCAGCTTTAAAACTAAATATGAAGCATTTTGGGATGAAACTGATCAAATACTGAACTGTAGTTTCACCCTGACACAACACACAGCAGAGATGACTGAGTTTAGACTGAACTCCTGGCTCACACACACACACACACACACACACACACACACACACAGCAAGGGACAGGAAGACTGAGAGAGAGAATTTGTGTGTGTGTGTGTGTGTGTGTGTGTGTGTTAATGTGTGTGTGTGTAAAGTGTGTGTAAAGATCATGTCAGTCCCTGGGGTCTTCCCCACCAAGGTGATGATGAGGTGACAAATGGCTTTGACCTGCAGTAACCTTTTCACCGCTGGGAGTGTGTGTGTGTGTGTGTGTTGTGTGTGTGTGTGTGTGCGCACGTGTGTGTGTGTATGGGTGTTAACACCACTCCACAGTGAGTGTATGAGCTCATCCATGCCTGACCTGTCTCTGCAGGTGGTTGCCCTGGAGACCAGCCGTCTCTATGGCAACCAGGTAAGCCAGGTATCCTTAAAGGGATATTCCCCTCAGGCAGGACACTGTCCCTTTTAACACACACACACACACACACACACACACCACTAACCCTGTACCACGGTGTTGCTGTACATGTCATGTGGTTTCTGTCGCCCAATCCTCTCGTGACCCTGCTTGTCATCTTGATTTTTTTTTCATCTTTTGTTTGGAGTGAGACATTTTCAGAATCCCCTTGAGGCATTTTGAAACCTGCACAGTTCATACTGCCACTTCCCCTCCTGAAGGAACCGTGTTGTAAGTGTGATGTGCATTACACACTCCAGTAGCCCCACTACGTCCTGTGATTGACAACTTACCTGACACTATCTCCTAATTCCTAATGTAACATTTCCTAATGTGATAGACCCCACCCACAGAGGTGGAAAGTAACTAAGTACATTTACTCGAATACTGTACTTAAGTACCATTTTGAGGTACTTGGACTTTACTTGAGTACCATTACTTGAGTTTAGGGCTGCAACTAACGATTATTTTCATTCTCGATTAATCTGTCGATTATTTTCTCGATTAATCGATTAGTTGTTTGGTCTATAAAATGTCAGAAAATGGTGAAAAATGTGGATCAGTGTTTCCCAAAGCCCAAGATGACGTCCTCAAATGTCTTGTTTTGTCCACAACCCAAAGATATTCAGTTTACTGTCATAGAGGAGGAAAGAAACCAGAAAATATTCACATTTAAGAAGCGAATTTTGACTTATTTTTCTTAAAAAATTACTCAAACCGATAAATCGATTATCAAAATAGTTGGCGATTAATTTAAAAGTTGACAACTAATCGATTAATCGTTGCAGCTCTACTTGAGTATTACCATTTTATGCGACTTTATACTTCTACTCCACTACATTTCAAAGGGAAATATTGTACTTTTTACTCCACTACCTTTACTTGATAACTTAAGTTACTAGATACTTTGCATATTCAGATTATTAATACAAATATATAATCAACTAATAAATTGTGATGTATTATTATAGATTACTGTAAGCTACCCAGCAGTATATAAAGTAGTGGAAATCAGCCCCACCTTTACCAGCTGCAACATTAAAGTGATGCTTACACATTAATGCATCAATAATTATAATTCAATAATATAATATATACTGTATTATTCTGAAATGGGCCATTCTGCATAATGAGTACTTTTACTTTTGTTGCTTTAAGTACATTTTGATGCTAATACTTTTGTACTTTGACTTAAGTAACATTTTGAATGCAGGACTTTTACTTGTAGCAGAGTATTTTTATACTGTGGTATTTCTACTTTTACTTAAGTAAAAGATCTGAGTACTTCTTCCACCACTGTCCACCCATCTGGGACTCAAAAGCAGGTTAAATCAAACACTAGGAATAATCTGCAGGTCTACAGGAGAGTTATGAAGATCCAGCTGGACAGCGGTATTCCAGATGTTCAGGTTTGGGAGACCAGGAGACATTTTATAATGCGCCCTGCGGCACAAAAACAGCAAAAGTAAACAATAACGCAGTCTGTCAATCACTTACCTCATCTGTGACCTGATTGGCTCTCCTCTGTAGCTCCTCCTGTTCTGTCCTGACGGGCGGGTCTGACGCCATCTTGGCTGAGGGCAAGGCCAGCCCTCTGTGAGTGTGTGTGTGTGCGTGTGTGTGCGTGCGTGTGTGTGCGTGTGTGTGTGTGTGTGTGTGTGTGTGTGTGTGTGTGTGTGTGTGTGTGTGTGCGTGTGTGCGTGCGTGTGCGTGTGTGCGTGTGTGTGTGTGTGTTCAGTCCCTGGTGACCAGATTAGGCTTCAGCATCAGGTGGTTTTGGCACCTGCAGAACAGAGTGACACCATTATTATTAATGACTGACAGTATAATGGCAGTCAGAGAGTTTTGCTGTAGATACACACAAGCCCTCTGGGTATTGGTGTTACACTACTAAAACTACTACTATATATCTCTACTACTGCTACTTCTACTTCTACTATTTGTTCTACTTCTACTGCTACTACCCTTCCTGATATGATTTCTACTACTATTTCTACTAGTAGGCTACGTCTATCTTCTAAGTACTATGACTACTACTTACTACTACTTCTAACTAGGGCTGAACAATTAATCAAACTTTTATCGAAATCGCAACATGGCCTACTGCAATTTTCAAATCGCAGGAGGTGCAATATTTGTTAAAGGTGAAATGTGTCAAAATACCATTTTAAATTAAATATTGTGGTGCTGCAGAGATGTCCTGGCCTACACATCATGTTCTACAGACTTAAGAAAACATCTTTGTTTGGTACAGATCCCCGCAAAAATCACACCATAATCATTTTAATACGTTTTTCAATAAAAATGAGACTAATAATGTAAAAATTATCATTCCCTCTAATATCAGTCAAAATAATCGCAATTAGATATTTTTTCAAAATCGCTCAGCCCTACTTCTAACCATCATCTCTACTGCTGCACCTGCAGTACAGCCTCTATTTTCAATCCATTTAGTTGCTTACGTACAGTTGCTTAAATAATTTTTTTTACATTTTGATAACATTAATACTTTTATAGGTATATTTTGGTAGGAATAAGACTTAATTGAAGTATGTTCCCTTCACCCCAAAATTTTTGCTACGAGGTTCTCTGTATGACTTTTGAGGTTAGAACGATAACTATAAAGATAACTATAACTATACAAATATTTAAATCATTCACAGTAAATCAGATGTCTGTTTTCCCTTGATAACAATAACTATAAAAACATCCAGAATGGTAACTGTAACTATATTTTTGGTTCAAACTGATGATGATAAAACCTTTTCAGCCAATCAAATTAAAGTGGGCGGGGCATTCGGCAGCTCACTGTAGTGAAGCTTCATCTGCTGAGGAAATGATCACAGATATCGCTGCAGTTTATAGTTATCTTTATAGTTATTTTTTATAGTTATCGCTCTAGATGTGAATGGACCTTTAGCATTACAAAGTTACCAGGTCTTATCA
This sequence comes from Centroberyx affinis, assembly GCF_046629955.1. Classification (NCBI taxonomy): domain Eukaryota; kingdom Metazoa; phylum Chordata; class Actinopteri; order Beryciformes; family Berycidae; genus Centroberyx; species Centroberyx affinis. The sequence goes on along the minus strand of NW_027279291.1, from coordinate 5,511 downwards.
TTTTACAGTGTTGACCGCAGAAGACAGACGCATATGGTCGCTGTCATGTGAAAATTTTGATGATTTCCATGATCACATGGACAAGTCTCGTGTCAGTTTCCACATATCTCCAACACACAGATGGAGAGACAATGACAGCCGTGCAGACAGAGTAAACGCAGGCCGGTTGCCAGGCGCCGGTTCTCCTGACAACCAGCCAGGTGACACCAGGCATGTCAGTTAGTTCGTTAGCGTCAAAGATAACAACCGAGCTGAATCTGTTCCTCATCTTCACTGCAACAAACATCCGTCTTCACTGGTCTTTCAGTATTGAGTCTTATTTCATCTAAAGGGGAATGCCACCCGTTATTTCTGTGCAGGACAGTTCAGTCAGTCTCTGTGAACCGGCACTCTTCTTTCCTGAAGCGAGAAATCAGAGAGAAATCCCTTGAATTTGTGACGTCACTGTGATGTAAAATCAGTGGCAGCAACACAACCTCAGATCAGTCGTCTAAAGTCTAAAACCTATAGTCTATATTCTTAAGACTGTAAAGAATATAGATTGGGAGCAGCTACACCTACCCAAAATGAGAATACCTCAAAAGATAATTAATTTATTGATTTTAGCAGGAGTAAATACAAATAATACTGTTTTAGAATCAAACCAAAATGACAATAATAATGAGATAAAATATAGAAACCATTTAGATGAAGAATAGTAGAGGTAGCTAATTGTTCCTAAGCTCCCTATCAGCCCGACCCAACCTGAGGTTGGCAGTTCTTCAGCGGAGTCTCCCTGGTAGAGAATACCTCCAGTGGTATTAAAGAGACTCTTTGCCCCGATGGGACGCTCAGCTCAGTGGATCAGCTGGGAGGAACGTTGTCCTGACATCCAAAGTCTCTTCAGGTTGAGGATGCACAAAGTCTCAGTGACATTGATTCTTAAAGACTTTTCTTTGCTGTTACATAAGCAATACTTACTTACTTAAACAAAGCTATTCATCAAGTAATGGTAATTTGAGACAACAGATGATTTTTGTCTTTTATTTGTCTCTGCCAACAAAAACAGTTTCCTCAGGATTCAACTACAAAGTGTGTACTAGGTGCGAATGAAGTTAGAGTTTTGTGTGGACGTGTATTGGGAATATCTGGTAGCCTAAGCATTTGTTTGTTGCACAAAACTGTACTGTCTGCTAGAAGTGCTAACCAGCTGGTTAGCGGCAATTTATCAAACTGGCCATGATTGCTGGTAATAAATGTATTGCTTTGTTATGGAAAAGTGCAGACCCTCCCCCTGTCTCCATGTGGCTTAAAGAAATTTCCTCGTACATGGCATCAGAAAAAATTATGTTCAATCTCAAAAGAAAACCACATCTCTTTGATAAATGCTGGTCTGGTTTTAGGAACAACATAGGAAATATTCCACAGCCTGTTGTGGGTTGACGACGACATATGTCTGACACATGCACCGTGCATCTGAGTAGACATAATGTGTGTAAACTTTGTGGTTATTTCACCAAATGTACCCTTTTTTTATTTTAATTTTTATTAATTTATTTATTTATTTATTTCCTTTCTGACACCATTGTTTTATTATGGCCCTTGTCTGGAAGTGGGGGGGAGATGGTCTTGTGGGATTATTACTTGGATCTTATTTGTTTTTTATATCCTTGATACTTCAGTTGTGTGTTTTCTCCTGTAAACTGCTCTGTGTCTGAGAAAAAGCCAATAAATAAATTGTTAAAAAAAAACAAAAAAAAAACAGCTGGTTAGCTAGGAGCTACTCAGCTAACGTCAGATGACGTTGTCGTCATCCGCTTTTTATTTCTCCTCACAAGAAGCTCCAGGCAGCTTTCTCCACACAGAAAATCTCTATGTGTGAACGCAGCCTGATCAAGGTTACATTCGGACACCTGTGAAGTGGAGTGATACATACAGCACAGCGTCCCAGTGCTGTTATACTGTATATCACCACTCATGGAATGCCTCTTGTCCAATCAAATTACTCGACCGGAACTAACTGTTGTATAAAGTCTGTTTTTTTGGGGGGTTTGAATCCAGACCCGGACCTTTTGTCGTATGTCATCCCTCTCTCTCTCTCTCTCACAATCTTTCCTGTCTCTCTCTACTTTAATCTATGTAATAAAGGTGAAAATGCCCAAAAAATTATCTTAAAAACTTCTGTGGATCAATCTCTTTCTCCGGTACTTTCCTAGGACAGACATTCTGATACTTCGGTTCTTCCAGTACTTTCCAATTTCTCTATCAAAAAAGCAGAAGTGGTTTCACCCAAAGGACACGAATGATCTTCAACTTTCCTACTTTTAAATCCACATTATTTAAATCATAACAGTTTAGATAATACGATGAATTTCAGTGGCTCCACCATCACTCAACAAGCACTTACTGTTTCTTATGTTCCATTCATTATGATGAGTGATCACTCCACTAATACCAGGAAATGACACAAATTTTGATTTTCACTGGAAACAAGTGGAGTTATCTCATTCTCACCTTTTCTCCTGGAACTGAATTCTCTACTTAAATCACTCAGTTTATTAAACAACAAAAAAGAGTAATAAGCTATTGAAACATTATTTTCCCTGAAACCTCTGACTAAATATGTTTCTATTTGTGTATACAGTATGTGTTTTTATTTTTATGCAACTGTCTTTTAAATGTTCCCTCTATGTTCCTCATATACATTTGTGTCCCTAAATTTGATCTATATGTGCTGCTATTGTTTACCTGAATGTTTGTATATTATTCCTTGTTAATAAACAAAAAAACAAAAAAAACAAAACAAGTGGAGTTATCTCATTTCTCATTTTCAGTTTGTTAAGATGAATATTTTTGCCAGTTTTCCTCTTTCTCTCTTTCTGTTTCTCTCTCTCTCTGTGTGTCTGTCTTTGTCGGTCTCACTCTCCCCTCCCCCTCTCTCTTTCTTTTCTCTCTCTGTTCTCTCTCTCTCTCTCTGTTCCGTTTGTCCCTCTCTCCTCTCTCATTGTTATTTCATCTTTTCATCTGCACCATACTTAACAGCCATGCACCGTCCCTCTCTCTCTCTCTCTTTCTCCATCGCATTGTCTTAGTTTCTCTCTCTCTCTCTGTTTGCCTTTGCCTCTTATTGTTATTTTATCCTCTCGTCTTTACGATGCCTATTTGACAACCATGTTCTCTCTCTTTCTTTCTCTCTCTCTCTCTCTCTCTGTTTTTCTCTTTCTCTCTCTATCATTTTGCCCACATTTGAACCAAACCTATTCAACTATCTTGCATGGATGAACATTATAGAGGTTTGTCTGATGATGTCACCCCTCCTCTGGCGGCCATCTTGGAGGTCCACAGCTCTATGAACAGCTGACTGTGTTTCTTCTCAACAGAATTGAACAGATAACAGACGGTTAATTTCTGTCTGTTTCTGACTGAACTGATTATTTCATCACTGATCCATCTGATTGATTTAGTGTTTAGATAATGTCAGCTTGTTAGCTAGCTAACCATAGCATCTGGTCAGCTAACCATCACTGTCTTGTTGTTTACACATCTGATTAGCACACTAGCTAACGTATCTAGTAGCGGCTAGCGTTAGCATGTTCACATTAACATCAGTGTGTTTGCTGGCTAGTTAGCTAGTTTGTAACAGTTTGTTCAGGTTAACTGAGCTGACTCTTCTCAAGCTCCAACTCTTCATGTTTTGGAGTAGAGACTAGGGCTAAAGACAAGACAGTTTACTGTGTCACAGTAACCTACATTTGGAAACAAATCCACCTTATCACACTATTCACTTTTACTGAGAACGTTACTGAATGGATCTACAGCCACACCACAACAAGCTGACTCAGCTGCTCTCTGCTGACAGCTGCTTCACACACATTTACACTTTATTCACTAACACACAGTTCTACAGTGTTCCTCCATCATGGAGACTCAGCTGGTTGGTTAGAGGTTTGAGATGCAACTGCAAAGCCTCTATAGTAACTAACTGGAATTTATTATAAAAGATGAATCTGTCTTCTCTCCTCTCTGCTCTCTTATAATTACATGGTTGGATAGTTCACTGGGAATCTCTGGAACAACGAGACCAACCATAACCACACATCAGGTTGTATAACACTCTCTCTCTCCCCTCTCTCTCTCTCTCTCTCTCTCTCTCTCCCTCTCTCTCTTTTCTTTGTAACCAGGCTCCAGCATCATAATTACCCGCTAATCACCACCTGCTGGAATAAAGAAGAGGAAGGAGGAGCAGCAGAGAAAGAGAGAGAAAGGAAGAAAGACTTTTGATGTTCTTTAATGAAACATCTCACAACAAAACAGGGAATGTAACTAAAATCACCTTAAAACCTCACCAACCCCCCGGCCCACACACACACATCCCACACACACACACACACACACACACACAGCAGCCCTCACAGGTACAATCAACATTTAAATCAGACCTTCTTCTCCCCCCGTACATCCTGCACCCTACAGCCGCCAAACATTCAGAAATGAGACGCCATCTTTCCTGAGAGGAAACTACACCTCCTCCTCACTGGAAAGGCGCGGTCACATGAGCACGGGCCGACGTGGAAATTCGCTTCGCTTCCCATTGACATCAATTGAAAACCTCAAGAAAGGACGAATAAAAACAATCGCTTCCGGTTTCGGAATATATATAGATAGTTTTTCCTGTGCAGTTAACATTAGTTTGCTAACCACATAGAATCAGAGTCAATTGATTGCCAGTTAGCTGCTTAACCAGCTGAAAAACACTGAATTAGGATTGATGCAGGTTGTTAACAAAGTGTAATTTATTGTAGAAACCATGGTAGCTATCTTATAGAGATCTCCTCTACTACAAGTCTGAAATGCCACCAGACACAAAGTCACATCTTTTTTGCATTGCAATGAGCGAAGAGAAATCATTTGATTGTCCCTTAATGTGTGCAGAGATTCCCTGTCAGCACGGAAAGGAAGGAAGGAAGAAAGAAAGAAAGAAAGAAAAAAGAAAGAAAGATTACAAAGAAAATGTGGAAGAAAAGAAGGAAGAAAGAAACAATAAGAAGAAAGACAAAAAGGTAGAAACAAGAATCAAATGGTGGAGGAGAAGAAGCATGAAGCACAAGCATTTGTGTGTGTGGGCACGTGTGCCTGTGCCCACACACACACACACACACACACACACACACACACACACACACACACACACACACACAGTGGTGGAAAGTAACTACCGTAAGTACATTTACTCAAGTATGTAGTTAAGTACAATTTTGAGGTACTTTACTTGAGTATTTCCATTTTATGCTACTTTGTACTTATACTCCACTACATTTTAGAGAGAAATATTGTACTTTTTACTCCATTACATTTATTTCACAGATATAGTTACTAGTTACTTTTCCGATCAATATTTTATATTTAAAACATTTGATCATCTTTATAAAATAACTATAAAATAGCATTGTTATAGATTAGACTACCCAAAAGTATAGCTAAATTGTTAAGATTAGCTTCACGTTGACAACTTTACAATGCTGCTTACATGTA
>NW_027279290.1:75000-78867 GCF_046629955.1 Centroberyx affinis | reverse complement strand
TCCACTTCTCAGGAACTAAGAGAGTGCATAGCTTTCTAGCAGTCTAGTGTTTAGCTAGATGACAATGCATTTTTGAGTTGGGAAATTTCTCAATCCATATAGGAGCAGCTGAACTGAAGTGAAGTTGTTTTTCAGTTGTCCTCATTTCAGCGACAGTGAACACAAGCAAGAAAAGAGATGGAGGAGATTGCCGTCTATGCCCAAATGCAATTAAGTCGTTTTGAAAAGCAAAAAACAACTTAAACAGAATCACCTGGTATGCTGTGATCTATCTTAGTATGGCATCTCCGCTAAGTGAGATATGAAGGACAACTTTAAGTGCTGGCTTAGCTCACTCACACGCAGACAAGTGTTTATGTGTCCAAAACTGGAGAATTACTCCTGAAATTACATTTCCAATGCCAATTTTATTTGAATTGTGTTTTAATACAGGCCCGGCAAATGGAGCATGATTTTTCCCTGCTCAACTAGCCAAGGTCACAGTTTCCCTATAGACTGTTACGGCTATGGGCTAATGCCAAAGCCAGATGGGCTACTCTCACAGTATGGTCTTTTACCTCCTAATTACAGCTATGCATACACACACACACACACACACGTGCATCTGAAGGAAGGAGCGTGAAGGCTGGAAAAACAATCAAGGTGGTAAGACTTTAAGGATGGAGAATATTACAAGATATGAGGTAGAGAATTATGGCTGTATTCATATGGGGTAATAAATACATACTTTCATACATAAGCCAAGTTTCAAGAGGAATGGCTGTTATTATAGTGGAACAGAGCGGGACAGGGTTCCCCACCGAAAAGCCTCTTAGCGCGAGGATCATCTCTGGCCCGTTGCAAGTCAATGGGCAAAGATTATCTTAACGCTAAGATGCTTTGGAGTAACAGGTCTCCTATCTCCCACGCAGGAGGCCAAATATCTACTGCAACAGCCAGAGGACTCCCTCCTCCCGCCCAAACTCCCCACACACACACACACACACACACACACAACAACACAAATAAAAGCTATCTATCGTTTTTGTAGTTTAGCAGTGAATAGTTGCACCTCTTTGTTACCAGGCTCCTTGCAGGCATGGTGATTCATGTGTGTTTACTTGCTACTCTCGGTGCTTGTTATAAGTCACTCTGGATAACAGCTTCTTAGGCCTAAAATATAAATGTAAAATGAGCTATTAAAAAGGAAAAATCCACCCGTAAGCACTTCAACACAGTTAAAAAACAGCTAGTGGCGCTATACCTTGCATTTCTGGGCCCATTTTGTTGTTTGGTGGTGTATCAATGGTAAACATCAGGCTTTGGCGTCAGTCCCTCAGAATCAAAGAGCAAGGACTTCTTTCTCGACTCACCATTTTGCACCGACGCTCAACAATCACACAGGGAGAAATCGATTGTCGAAGATGCCGAGAGCTTCAATAGACCAGAATGCAATGCAGCCACAAGACCGAGGGTACGACTCTCGCTTTTCCTTGACTGGAAACACTCTCGCGAACTTGCTCTTATGATGCTATCACTATCGCTATTGCTCTCTCCATCTACATGTGGAACCCACAGCTGAATGCAACAAGCTCATGCCCGTTCTCTGGGGGTTGCTGAAAGGCATTCTGGGGAATGTAGGAAATCACTAACTGGGGTAGAAGTAGACGAGACAGGTTGAGGGAAAGTGGGTACACCACGAAAAGCTACTAAAGATTATATAAAACAGTATTAGAGTATCCAAGGGTGGAATTTTCCTTTAAAGGAGCTGATTTTGTTTTTGGCAAATTACGTCTTTGATCAACTTACTGTTGATCAGTGTCAATTCCACCTCTGTGAGCCTTGTACATATGTAGTCCACACTCTAGCGCACTGTATATGTTCAGTAACTGGCGCTTTTGCATCATCTCGTTTTATCATATGCATCGTAGCGTACCGAACACTCAAACACACCGAGGGGGGAAAACTGCTCCCAATCTTCTCATCGCTGCACGGTGAGTTGATCAAAGAGCTCATTCTGCCCAAAAAGTCAACGCGCTCCTTTAAAGCTTACCGGGTTTCGGGAGCTGGGTAAATATTATGGGATGTGTCAGTAATGAGGAATGGGGGGGGGGGGGGGGGGGAGCAGGAAGCGGTGGGGGGGGCGGTGACCTATAGACCATCAGTCACTCTCTATCTGGACCGCGTCACATCAACCGCCGCTACTGTCAAACCCTGCTGCACTCCCAAAACCATCCATCTCTCTCCTAAAGGCTCCCAACTCTCCCTCCTCACCCTGTCTTTCATACTTTCCAGTCCTCTGCCACTTTCTCTCCCCCCTCTCTCTCTCTCTCTCCGTTTCTCTCCGTCTCTGACCCTGTCAACCCCTCTGCTGTCTTCCTCTCCTTTCTCTCCCTCCCTCCATCTCACCCTGACAGCCCCCCCCCCCCACCCGCTCCTTCTCTTTCTACCCTCTTGCTCACGTCGGCCTGGGCGATGTTAGCCAAAACGTCAGCTGTGACAAGGCACAGCTGTCTACCCGTAAACACGCTCATCTGTCTCTCTTGTGCCGAGTTATGAGCACACACACACACTCACACACACACACGTCTCCGTTTAACATTCAGTTCTAAAACAATTTTGGGCCGGAGTCCAACCAAAGCAACATGTTGACCCACGGGGAGGGGGAGAGCGATGGAGCTTCGGGGGCCGATGGAAACGACAGGACATAAAGACAGAAAACGGTTTGGAACAAGTTGCGGCTCCTGAGGAAGTGCCTGGGAGATAAGAGAATGAGACGTTTTGTCTTTTGTTTTGCATTTTACAAGTTCTACATAACCGTGAGTAGGGCTATGCAAATGGGGGCCCCACCTTGACGTTGCCTGAGGGGAGAATGCAGGCACACACACACACACACACACAGCTCAGATCTTGTTGTAGATCTTTCCACCGAACGCAGTTTAGTATTCACAGCACAAACTCACATACCTACCACTTCCTCTGTCGCAAACAAGAACCCGAACACACACACACACACACGCACACACACACACACACAAGGTGACAACAGCATCAATTCCCTCCCTGCTATCCGGTTTATCTGGACTGGGGTCGGTGCCACAGGGCAGCTAACAATGAGCCCATCCTAATGTTGTTGAGATCTGCAGAGCAGCAGAGCTGGGAGCCGTGTGATCCTCAGGTTAAACAAAGCCAAGCAGCCAGGAGGGCCGGGAGAGAGAGGGATGACAGGGGAGGAGGAGAGGGGGGGTGTGAATGGAGGGAGGAGAGGTGAGGAGATGGGTGAGAGGAGAAGAGAAGAGAGTGCAGGGAAAGTGAAAATAAAAGGACGGAGGAGGTGAGGAAAGGTGTGAGAGAGGGTGTCCCTACATTCCTCTGGGTCTCTTCTGGCCTGGGTTCAGCTGTCAGCACGTGGCATGCAGTGTCCAACCACCCCTCCACACACACACACACACACACACACACACACACACACACACACAGCCTCAGACTAGCTTCCCATCCCACCAGTCCGCTCCTCTCACCCATGGGAGGGGGGATTGACCTGGACCCGTCCAAATGCCGCCAGGAGGGTTGGATGATCCTGCTTAGGCAGGGTGTGTTGTGAAGCAAGCTAATGAGAGGCCGGTGTGTGTGTGTGTGTGTGTGTGTGTGTGTGTTGGCTGGCTTTACTAAGGGGCTGAGCTCTGGGTTCAGCCACCTAGGGCAATCTGCCCGGTGATGCTGGGACACACATGTGACCCCTTCAGACCTGCGGCCTGGATTACTGTTGCCACCACCCTGCACCGGTGTGTGTGTGTGTATGTGTGTGTGTGTGTGTGTGTGTGTGAACATATGTGCATGTGTGTTTGAGCGCGCATGCGATTCCAGAAGAGAGTTAGTTGTTTCTGC